>NC_050480.2:85160702-85246021 GCF_012460135.2 Molothrus ater | reverse complement strand
CTTTTACTTTGTTCACATTTCTTGAACTCGTCAGACTTTTTAGCTCATAACAATGGTCTAGATCAAAAAGAAACTAGGGGCAATTGTAATACTTTGTCTTCAGGTTGTGTACACATTGATACAAATTCAATGAAAGAAAAATTTTAACAGAGACTCTTTGAACGCCTTTTGTTTTCTGATATTTATTTATAAAACAGCTATTGGCAATAGCAGATGTGTTTACAAAGGGCAACACAAGAACAAGAAAAAATGTGAAATGGGGGTTTAAGTACTACTTACATTTTATCTTTCTGATATTTTTTCTTGGGTTTTTTGCAAAGAAATGATGGAAGATTCAAATTCTCTGTCTCCATCTCCTGGCAGACAAGAACTGAAAAAAAATGTGGACTAGAATCCATAAACCTGAGGGATAAAAATTATGAGGAAATAAACTTCTGTTTCTTGACTTATTTGCAGATTTGCCCCATTTCTATAATCATTTCAAGCTACTATAATGTAGAGAAACACAAAGCAATGACAATTTTGCGCAGACAGACTCAAATTGCATTGAAAATAACCCATAGGAACTCTCCAACACCAATTTTCCATCAGAATCAAAAAGAGCTACACCTTTTAATGTACAAGTCACAATAAATGAGGATTTGAGAATTTGATAATTAAAAGAAAACATGATTTGATTTCCATTTGTTGATATGCCTAAAAACATTTTTTTCCAACTAGTTTACTTGAAATAATGTACTTTTTTCATGATGCTTACTGTAAGATAAATTGCATTTACTTTGTGTGATTACCACGTGATTTTGAGGATTTTTAACATACCCACCTCCCAGTATTGTAGATATTATTACATATCATGCTCTAAAGCACTGTTTATAATTTTTTTAATAAGCAGTAAATAAAGTTTAGAGGTAATTACAGGTATGTGTGTCTTTTTTTCACTAAAACATAGTTTTATACTGGCTGGTTTTTAATTTACTGATATAACTAACTCTCATAGTAGTTAAGATAAAAGGTAATGTGGTTTAATGGTTTAACATATTGCCAATAGACAAATTATGAATTTTCAAAATTTATGCATATTGTATGTCTCCAATTTTTTCCCAAGTACTCTCTTCTAATTTTCATTATTAGTTCTATTTCAGAATACAGTATAAAAAAGGTGAAAAGAATAAGGAATATATAATTTACTTCATTGAAGACCAAAACGTGTATCATTATTATTATGCATATTAACATTTATATTTGTATATGAGGTTAGCAAAACAGGGGAATGGGAAAAAGATTTTGTTGTAGATTTTTTTCACTTATAAAATATTCTTTTTGAAGAACAAAGAAAATGCAAATGAAGTCTGTAACTGACCTTTACCAATAAAATTGTGGAGTTTGTTGTCTTAGAGAGTATTTAATAAAACAGAAAAAACATGAAAATGTCACCTTATGACTTAGTTCTCTAGGATGCATTTAACTCATCTCATTTGATATTCCTCCAGAGGGTAAAAAACATTATCAACAAGGTTAGAACTAGTATTTTACTCATATAGAAAGGAAGAATTATACTAGCATAGGTTTTACTACTGCCTATCTCAGTTGCAGTTTACACACAGAGTGATAAATAAAATTTATAGAGACCGACTCCCCAGTTTAATGAGTGCTTTGAGATACAAGGTACTAGAGAAAAGGTTGCTTTTAGAAACATGCACTACTGATATTGATTTAAGAAATAGAGATATACTTTAAAAATTATAAATAGGAGTAAGAAAAAATGGAAGTTTTCCACAGACAGAAATTCTGAGTTTATGTTTTCTGTAATATTTAGTCAGTATTGCAGTAATGAAGTTTAAATCTTTCTGTATTATCAAATAGGAAATAAGTTTCCAAAGTCACATTTCTATTTACCATAGATAAACACTTTCACAGAAACATACTATACAAGATTGTCACTGTCAGACCACTAATTACAAAATATTAGGGGTCAATTTTCCACATTAACATTAATGAAAATTCTACACAGTCACTGAGCAAAGTGTTATTGTGTGATAATAAGGCACTGAGGAAGACTCTAAATCATCTCAATGAAAGCCTATTCACACCTGCAGTAGGTGCATCATTACTCTCTAACACCTGAACACCTTCAGTGGGATTCTAAAACTCATTTCCACTGTATGAAACACAAGGAATTATTATTAACTCATTGAGAATATTAGAATATTTTCTTGCTACATACCTAAGAAACTTATTTAAAAATTTCTCCTTTGTTCATTTAATCACACTGAATGTGTGAAGTGTTTGCAGATATAAATAAGTGTATGCTTATTTCAGCCTATTGTTTTTACAGATTCATGAATTTTTGTTATATTATGCAGTGTTTTGCTGACATTGCCTTTAACTTTTTACATGCCTCCACTAAAAAATAAAATATATCAATCAACAGTGCAAGGTTTGTGAAAGCAATGTAAAGAAAAAATCAGAGTAGCTGGAGCTCAACTATGTTATTTCTCGCTCAAGAGATCAATGAGACTAGAATGAGTGTGAAGCACAGCTATTCCATGTAGTTTTCTATGAATCTATATATGAACATAAATCTCTCCTATGAGTTATGAAAAAGAAAATAAATTTGGATGCTTATTTAAAGCATAAATTGATTGTTTAGTATGTGACTTTCAAAGTTTTCACCTTAAAACTTGAAAATAGTTGTTACTGAGCTCTTCTGCCTCAGCAAGGAACATGCTTTGCTTGCAGAGCTGCATTAGGAAATGTAAAATTATTTTTTTCTTGTTTTCATCCCTGATTCAGAGAACCCCAGGCAAAAGAAAAACAATAAAGATCCTCTTTGGCTAATAGAAATTAATGTATATCAATGTACTTAATATAGCTAGTATATTTAATACACATATTTTCTGCTGTGTCAGCCTCTGCTATATTTTTATATTTTTATAATTTAATGGGAGATTTTTCATTTTTATATTTCATTTTTATATTTCACCAACCAGCAGAAATACATATCACATAGTAAACAAATTGGGCAGTCACCTCCCCAGCTTCATAACTCCAGGAGACTTAGACTGGTTTTACACAATTTATCAGAAACAGACTTTTTTCACCCTGTGTTTCATTTATAGCTAGTTACAGCCTCATTCAGACAGTATAAGTGGATTTTAGATTTGTGCATCAAAGCATCAATTTATAATGAGTTTGTCACTGAACATGCAATGTGACATATGTCACCTGTCACATGCAAGGACGAATTTAACATGGGGACACAACACAATTCCATCTGACAGGCAAGAAATTTCACTTTGCTACTCCTTCCATACTAAATTTCATACTGTAACTGAGTCTTAATATGCTGGGGTAAGTGTCTCCACCTCAGAAAGACACATTCCCTTTTTTGCCTGAGAAGATCATGGAATTGATGCTTCTAGAAGCTGTACTAAGACCCATGGAGGACAAGGAGATGATTTGAGAGTGCCAGTGCAGCTTTACCAAGGGCAATTCCTTCCTGACCAACTCAGTCGCCTTCTGTGATGGAGTGACTGCTTCAGTGGCCTGGGTCAGAATAGTGCAACAGATGTCATTTACCTGGACTTCTTAAAGCCTTTGACACTCTCCCCCACAACATCCTTCTCTCTGCATTGGCAAGAGGTGGATTCAATAGATGGACTGTTTAGTGGGCTAGGAATTGGTTGGATGGTCACATCCAGAGGGTAGTGGTCAATGGTTCAGAGACCCGACAGAAGTCAGTGACAAGTGGGGTCCCTCAGGAGTCCATATCTTCATTAATGACACAGAAAAAGGATCAAGTCCACCCTCAGCAATTTTGCAAACAACACCAGGCTGAGTGTTGTGGCGACACACCTGAAGGACAGGATTCCTTCCAGAGAGACCCAGACAAGCTTGAGAAGTGGCCCAGGGGAATCTCATGGTGTTTATCATGACCAAATTTAAGGTGCTGCACCTGGGTCAGGGCAACCCCCAGGATCAATCCAGGCTGGGGATGAACAGATCCAGAGCAGCCCTGTTGAGAAAGACTTGAGAGTGCTGGTGGGTGAGAGGCTGGATATGAGCTGGCATCATGTGGGCCAGAAAGAGAATTGTCTCCTGGGCTGCATCAAAAGCATTCTGGCCAGCAGGGCAAGGGAGGGAATTCTGCCCCACTACTCCACTCTGGTGAGAACCCACCTGCAGTTCTGCATTCAGCTCTGGGGCCTGTGGAAGAGAAAGGACATTGATGTCTTGGAGCTAGTCCAGAGTTAGCCAGCAAGATGGTCAGGGGGATGGAACACCTCTCCTTTGAGAGGATGCTAAAAGAATTGGGATTGTTCAGCCTGGAGAAGAGGTGGTCTTTGGGTGACCTAATTGCAGCCTTCCAGTACCTGAAGGGAGCCTACAAGAAAAGCAGAGAATTTATTAGGGCGTGTAGTGACAGCAGTGAAGAGAATGACTTTAAATTGAAAAAAAAGTAGGTTTAGATTAGAGATTAGAAGAAGTTCTTTACTGTGAGGGTGATGAGGCACCGGAACAGTTTGCTGACAAAAGTTTTGGATGCCCCATCCCTGGACATGTTTAAGGCCAGGCTGAATTGGGCTTTGAGCAACCTTGTCTATCAGAAAGTGTCTCTGCCCATGGCAGTGGGGCTAGAACTAGATGATCTTTAAGGTCCTTTTCAATCCAAACCTTTCTATGATTATGTGATGGTTCTGTGATCATCATCATTAAGAAGTCCATTTTTAAATTTGTGTTTTATGTGAGCTGGTTCCTTCATCAATTTAATGACTGATGACCAGAGGATAGAATCAGTATTTATGTAATTTCAAGGGGACTTAAATTCCTACAGACCTAGGTAGGAACTGAGTAATGACTTAATAACATTAATGTTTCCCAAATTATGGGCATATATCTTTAAAGAGAAAAATAGCATCCTTGAGTATTTCAGGATCTGAACCTTAGTTATACCTAGGAAAGGCAGACACCACTAATGGGTCCATGAATGTCTTACATAGTATCTAGATAAAAGTAACATATTACACAAGACTCAAGATAACATGCTGTTATTTTTCCTCAATACACATAATTATCTGTTCTGTAAATCCAAAACTAATGATTTGAAAATAGTTTCTACATAAAAAGAAAATAATTTTACTTATTATATTTATAGATGTAATAAATACTTATGGTGTCATTTTATGATAATTATATTTTGATGCTTTTTTGCCAAGGCATTGAGTTTACAGGGATTCTTACTGGTTTTGTTTAAAAGGTGGCACTAAAATTCTTACCTCTCTGCTTTCATGATAGTCTCTGGCACCCCTGATTACAACATGTCACTTTCAAAAGATGTGCAACAGACTTTCTAGCTAGAGATTGTATCCAGTGTCTGCAAAGCTGTCAGAAGTGCACAAAACATACAGTACAAGGGCACTTATCTCAATAACAGAAAACAAAAGAAAATGTTGGTCACATGACTGCATGAAAAATGACTGCGATAGATTTTCCTTCATTTTCTTCTGATGGTAATAGGGATATGAAGGTTGTACAGCCAGGTGACTGCTTACTCATTGTATAATGCAGTTAATGAGCTCCCTTTCTGACACTAGTATAATCTGTCTGGTTCATGATGTACTATAGCACACGCATTATTTCACTGAATGATTTATGGGATCTCTATTATGTTGTAATGCATTTTCTAGGGATGATAGATGAGATGGATTATTTTGTGTTTCCTAGCATATTGTAGTTTTTTACATCAAAAATGTGGTTTGCTTATAAGACATCATATCTCATTAACCAATGAGAAAAATTTTAATCCCTTCATTAATTAAACATTTCCTTTTCCTTGTTATACTCTTCTAAATATCTCCAAAATTTTTCTAGTATTTGCAGTCTTTCTTGTTACTTCATTTCCATACATAATTCTATAGTATAGTATTTAAATATTACTTCATAAGGATAAAATGCTAGCTTTTGAAAAAAAAAGAATTACTGCATTTTGGGCTTTTTTATTCAGTAATTCATTCATTCATGAGCAATTCCAAGTCTAGATCAATTTCCCATGGAAAAAGTTCTTGACCTTAAATTTTACATTTGTCATTGTCTGGCAAGGAGATAGGTCTCAAAATTACTAAATTTCTTCAACTTTTGTGAGTATTTTTAACTGGTGCTGGTTGAAAGACACAGTAAGTAATCTTATTATGGTAACTAAGTCTCTCTTTTTCCCTGTTGACAATATGACTTGTTAATTAGCATTATCTCAAATAGACAAGTTGCATAATCTTTTTTTTTTTTTGAGGAAATGCAGAGTAAGAGAGAGAGAGAGAGAGAAAGAATTGGGGAATTGAAGGGAGAAGAAGTCAAAGCAAGGGAGGGCAAAGGGCAATATGCAAGGGAAAGAAAGTGTTTAGGTTGCAGGGGCTTTTAGGAACATGCAACAAGATCTCAATTTATCACACTGAGAGGATGTGATAGAAAGCTGGGGCAGACAGATCTTGAGATACAACTGGTTTGCCCAAATGCTGTGTATATACCTAGAACTACAGAATCACAGAAACATAGAATTAGAATGACTTGAATTGGAAGGGACCTTAAAGATCATCCGGTTCCTAACCCCTGACAGTTGCAGGGATGTCACCCACTAGATTAGGTGGCTCAAAGCCCCATCCAGCCTGGCCTTGAACTCTTCTAAAGATGGAATATCCACAGCTTCTCTGGACAATACATTTCTGTGCCTCATCATGTCCACAGTAAAGAATTTCTTCGTAACATGTAATCTAATGTATTCTCATCTCAAAAGCTTTGGGTTTAAACACAAACTTACTAAGTGGAATGCAGCAACAATAAAGAGAGATCTTAAAACAAACCAGCTGTCAGTGTTCTGCTGACTTTGGTTCTCCTTTTCAGTCCTGCACTCCACTCTGAGCATGGTCTGAGTCTGGTCATCGGTGCAAACTCTTGGAGAAATCCCACAATGGGCCTTCATGCTACCAACACGGTGCTTGTTTTTTGGTTTTTCTTTCTGTCCAACATCAGATATTTTTTTGAACTACTCATACTCCTCTGGTTTTGATGGAGACTTAGCCTTTGACTTCCTACTGACAGTTCCACTTAACATAAAGGAAAAAATTCATTTTGGCCAGTTATATTGTTTTGATGAACCATTACACGTAGTTCTTGTAGTTTAAACTACAGTGTTGTTGAAATGTGGTCTTTCTTAGCTCTGCTGCTTCTGGTTTTCCATTCTTTTCCAATGCATGTAACTGTTCACTGCAAGCTGATAAGTAATATTTCAAATAATTATACGATTTCCATACTACTCAGTCAAAAGGAGGGTCCTTTGAGGTGCACTATCTATTTAAACTTACAGAAACCAAATATTTTCCCATAGCGTAAGTATAAAGTAGATTAAGAGGAGAGTATTAAAATGTTTGGTAAGTTGTTTAAATTATGTATAAAAAATGAGTTTAATATTTTTACATCCAGAAAGAGACCAACAAAGCTAATCTAGCAAAAAATGTCTCTGAGCATGGCAAGGTAATGCAGAACCAGAGGATTTGCCAACTCAAACCATTCAATGATTCAGTGATTCTGTGATTCTAAGTCAATCGTAAGTCAATATCTAAGCCATCATTTATCATATAAATGGACTGATGGCCAAACAAACATAATCAGCATTCATTTTGAGCACACAAAAAAAGTATAACTGGGTAGTGTTTGGTTTACGGTTGGACTCAATGGTTGTAGAGATCTTCTGCAACCTGAAGAATTTTGTGATTCTTTTAGTCTACAGATATATTTGGTAAATAGAATGGATGAAAATTGGGTATCTGTACCTCAAGTTCTCTCATGTTTTTGTCCATGATTTAACAAAACAAAAAAGTCACTTCTAGAAATTCCTACTGAAAGACTTTTGAAATGACAAAATATCTGGTTTTATATTTTTAATCTTGTTCTACTGCTTAGACTCCATTTGTTTTTAAATTAGAAATTTCCAGAATTGTTACCATATAGTAAAAATGCACAGTATCCTCAAATGCTATGACTTCACATGTGGGAACTATACAAGTTAAAAAATAAATTACAATAAATATTTAATCCACTAATTTGTAGTGATATGCACTTCTAAAGTAAATGTAGTCTAAGTTTATACAATAATACCAATACTTTCAAGTTTTAACTATTATGTTTCTTTAATAAGACATAAATTTTCAATAAGATAATAGAATAATTTGATTTCCACAACAGATTCAATTTTTTTTTATCTCAGAGAAGCAGGAAAAAACCAATACAGTAAACTTACCATAAATATATGTAAATTACATATTTCTCATTAGCAAATAAAGACCCAAAATTTGCTCACATTTTTTTCCCTTGCAAATTAAAAATGATGATAATAACCACAGTTCATCCAATATACCAAGAATGTCGAGAAATGAGATTCCATTTAATTATGACAGATTTTATTGTATATTTACAGACTGTGAAATCTTTTGAATCCTAGTCCCAAAATAAAAAGACCCAAATTTATTAATTATCCATTTAGACAGCTAGTAAATCCAATCTTCCCCTTAGTTTCCTCAGTACAACAGACAGAAAATAAGTTTAATAGTATTTCCAGAGGTTAACATACTCAGCCCTTCGTGAACGAAGCTATAAAGTGAATGAGTTCCAGAATAAAGAACACTGACAGAGAATTGCTCTTTCACTTTACTTCTCTTAGAAAAACCTTTCATTTGGGGAGAAGCAAGTGGGGACGATTTTGCTGCAAAGAAAGAGGAGTCCAAGTTAGACTTCAGAAGCAACTTACTATCAGATTTGGCATAAGAAACTATTTTTAGATCTAAAACTTCTGGGAGCAGGTACTAACTTCTGTTACACATTTTCAAAATAAAAAGTGAAGAGGTCTTATGCTTTAATGGAGACAACTGTGGGCTCAAACTCCCAGGTGAAGTAAAGTCTTCCATTCTCCCACAAAAAGCTAGACATCTCCTCGGCAGTATCTATTCACTTTCTATTGCTATATCTATGTGATTCTTCTCCTCTCATACTGGCTTTTTTTGTATTCAACTCTGAGGAAAGCCACTTTTTCTTTTCTTAACTCTATGATTTCTTCAGAGAAGTTTGATAGTTGCCACTGATTTTTTGTGGTGGCTGCTTTTTTGTTGTTTTGGTGTTTTTTTTAAAGTAAATATTTTCTTTTCATTTATTTTTCTTAACACATCTTTTTCTAGGAAAAGCAAAGTGAGATAAAAAAGAAAAAAAACTACATTTTTGAAATGGTTTTCTCTATTTTTTCCCTCTGGAATGATTTTTCTGAAAGACTTCTTAAAATGAACTATTTTGAAATGTTTTTAAAATGCAATTTCTTTATGAGACAGCTGAGTTAAAAATAGACTCTGAAAATGTTAGGCTTTGTGTTTGCCAGATCATGTGAAATTGCACCTGCGTAAGCAGTATATGATAAATGATATAATTGTTAGATGTGATGATTGTTTAGTAATTAAATATAATTATTGTTTAATCGTAAGAAGAATCATGAGAAACTATGTTAGAAGTTTGAGGGGGACCATGAGAAGCCATGCTTGGAATAAATCCATGTATACAATAGAACAATATAAGTTTAATAATTAACATGAAAATTATATAAGGATAGAATATAAAAACATGTTCATCCCGAACCCATGTCAGGGTCAGATTTGGGTTTGTATCCCTGACACCCAGAGCTCTTCAATAAAAGTACCTGCATATAATCATTCTCGTGATTATGTGTTTCTGAACGCTAACAGCTGTAATTGGCACGCTGAAATGTCAACACTTTTTTAACAGAAAAAAAAAGTGTTGTGGTTTGGTTTTTTTTTCTATGCAATGAGAAATCTGAGAATTTTTTGATATCTATTTGATTCAATTTTCTAATCAAAATTTTATTGGTCTAGCAATTGGTAGGCTATTTCTCCATATGATGATGAATGGTTTATTACCTTTCTTAAATGAGTTTCTCTGATATTACCACTAAGTAAAAGCCCCCTGTAATGGTATATAAAATCCAAATGATTGGATTTTCAAATAGCAATTGACAAGTATGAAGTTAATGGTAAAGGGCAATATGTTAGCCTGATATTGGGTTAAAAGAAAATTATAATGAAACAAATATTTTAGTCATTAAAAGAGAGAAATAGGAATTAACCGTGTCATTATATGCCATCCACTTCTAGAAGTGTCATGCCTAAATAATATGTTTCAATTTTATTGCAGAAGATGCTTTTTTGGTTCAGCCTTGTAGATATAGTTCTAGGGAGAATTTCTTTGCCTTTAAAAAGATGATTAATATGATTCAGATTCAAAATGGACTTTTAGCTTTTCAATAGGACTTCATTTATAAAATTCCACTTCCTGTACACTATGTAGTAGACATTTCATATATGAGTTTTCTGTGCTTTCTAGAAATAACATTTATTTCTTAGTGGAATATATAGATTCTGATTGATAACTAGAAAGCAGAATAGTTAGCTAAAAGCAAAGGTTCTCATCTTAGGATGTGACTTTGGCATTATTGGAAGATTTAATTTTCTTCTTCCATGGTAGATGTAGAGGATTTATTATATTTGTAGTATATACAGCATTAACACTTAGCCAGAGACAAATCCAGTAGTTAACTTGTCTTCTGTACCTTCAGTGGATTGAGTATCCTTCCTTGAACATTTCCTGAAAAGTACATGACAGACCTAATTCACAGGATTAAAGTTTTAACACTGAACATTCACTGGCATGCACTGATCTATTGAAATATCATGAAGTAAAGGACAGTAAAAGGCACCTTCTACAGAAAATTTCATGTGCAGTGTCTTCCAAGGTAACAAATAATGGAAAGCTGCAACTGCTGCAGTCACGACTGAATTGTTCATGCATGTGCACAGATCAGGAGCAATAGGAAGCCAGAGAAACTCATAAACTGAATTGCTTAGAACTCTGAAGATTAGATTAGAACCCAAGGGTGGTCTTTTTTCTCATATTTTTATATTCATTTTTTCTTATATTTTTAGATTCATTTTTTCCTCTTTTATTCTTCATCTTATTGTGAATTGTACATATAAGCATTCACTTCTTGCCTTGATTTCAGCCAATGCCATTATTCTGTATTGGTATTCACTTGTATTCTGCTGTAACTGTCTTCACACTTCTTTATTCCAAAAGAAGGAAGGTAACACTAACCAGATCAATCAAGACATCAAATACAATGAACTTTGAACTCACACTGACAGTATTCTGGGGAAAACATCTCATTGTCTCCCAGATCTTTAAAAGTTTGAGGGTCGGATTCTCAATCACATTTACAGTCACTTTTAGATTAGAGAAATATTTTGTATCATTAAGGCTTTATGGAGTACTAGAGTTTAGAGATATACTTAGAGAGATCAATTTTTCACACTCAAACTTTTTTGGTTTTATATCCATTACTTAGGCAATGATACTGAGAATGACATTTCTTACTTTTTAAATGACAGAAAGGAAAGGGACCAGTAAACAAGGGTAAGATGCATTTTTGAGGAACTGGAGGAAATGAGAAATGTTCTTTCAAAGTACAAAACTGTGGAATAATGAATCACAAGACTGCAAAACAAATCGACGTGTGGGTGAATGCTAAATGGAAAGATGCTGCAGCATCTGACCTTGAGAAAATTTGTGTGCAGTGGTGGAGAAATCTCTAACATCTTCATTTCAACTTGCCACTGCACCAAGTAAAACCTGAGACACTAAATTGCATTGATCAGGAAACACAAAATAGATCACAAAAAGTAGAGGTAGTGATGGATGAAGCTCTGACTACATCCCAGAAAAGATTTCTGCGCTAGTCATCAGTACTACTTTTTATTTTAATCAGAGTTATCTATTTTTTAATTTTGATTTTAGAAGACTATAATGAAAAAAAAGATAATGCTGATGGAAATACAAGTAAGTTTTAGCTATGAATATAAATTGAAAATACAGTGTCCTAATAAAGAGACCAAGCTAAATAATTGTTTGGAATAACTGAAGGAATATGCTATTTTTTTTGGTCAGACAGTAACTTTGTAAATGATTCAAAGGAAATTTTCAGCAAAAAGGAAAAAATGAAATGTTAAAAGATAAGAGCACATGAAGCATGATGAAGGTACATTACTGGCAAAAAAATATTAGAATTCTTCTGTAGCATTCCTATTCCAATTAATTTCTGTGAGTTAACTATTTTTTAATAATTAAAACCTATTCTAAATATACCATCAAAAACAAAGTCTTCTGGAAGTGCTTCTCTGCCAAAATCAATGATAGCTGAGTCTATTATTCCTACATTATATATGTCTGAACTGAGAAACTGGCTTTACAGTTTGAGTTTAATACCTAACTTCACAATGATGGAAATTCTGAAGGAGAGATTACTTACATGTAGGATAAGATACAGTGAAGAGACTTTCCCTGAAGTCCTGCTGTATTGGGTTTGCATGACAAAGTTTGGATACTGGGAGGGCTACAGGGGTGGCTTCTGTGAGAAGCTGCCAGAAACTTCCCTGTGTCTGATGGAGCCAATGCCAGCCAGCTCCAAGTTGAATGGGCTGCTGGCCAAGGCTGAGTCCATCAGTTACATATCTGCTGGTTTATGTATCTAAATACTCATTTGTTGCCAGAAATTCAGAGTGTATTTCCTTCTGGCTGAGGTATTTGGCCTACTCCCTTCAGCAAAACCCTATGTGAAAGTTACTTTTTTTAATCTGTTTTCTCATTTGTGAATAAAACTATACATTGTGGACACTGTATAACTGTGAAGATTTTGGTCTTCCAATTGGCATTAAAATAGCTATTTAAAATGTTTCTATTTCTTCTGTTTTAATATCTCAATAGCACATGCACAGCATTTGGTCTGCTTCTACCAGCAAAACATCATATTCCTAACTCTAAAGGGCTTATCAACATAAAAGGGAAGGGTAACAAAAAGGAGCAATTTTATGACTAAACCAGTGATCTGTTAGTACTTCTGATCAATCACACAAAAGAACTAAAACTTCAGGCTATCAGGGGACAGCTTTTGCATAGATGCTCTTTTCATAGTTCATATGAAATGACAGTTGAATAAAAGTCATTGTTAAATGATCAAGTCCTATTCTTTTCAACAAAATTCTTTATTATATTCTTTATTATATTTAAGTGCCACAAATTAGGAAAGCAAAACCAAACTGACCAAAAAACACCCCAAAGCATAAAGAAAATAAAAGTCAACCCTTCTCCCACCCCTCAAAAGAAAACCAAATTAAAACCAAAGATAGAACCCCTAAAAGTTTTAGAGAAAGCAGCTTTTAGGAATGGATAGCAGATTAATTAGAAATTAGCTGTCTTTTGTCTCTGAATAAATAACCCAAACCAAAAAAAATTCAGAGAATGTTTTTCCTAAATTATCAAATGTGAGTATCCTGCTTATTTTTCTCTGCTGCAAAACAGAACTGAGCATGTCACTCCAAAAGTGAAAAAATAAACATTTCTTCAGAGCATAGTAGATATCTGCATGGTATATTCACCTATACAGGCACACACACACACACACAAAATGTTAACTGGGGCAATAATGTTTCAATCAAAATAATATGGATCTATCTTTAGAAGTCTTGCCTCTGTGATATCAAGATATATATTTTACTCTTTTGGCAGTTACTCCATGACATTTCCTTTGGGTATTTGGAAAAATATTTTCTGCTCCATAAACATTAACTTCTTTATTGCCCAAGTAAAAGGTAATCCATATCGTTGAAAGGAACATTTTTTACAGTCTAGTAATAATGTGCATTGTTTGCACCCAGGACTTAGAGAATTCTTGTGCACACAAAAAATATCAGAAGAAAACCGAAGTCTTTGAGGGAACATCTTCTATTGTGTTTCAAGGGATATAGAAAGAAAATGGCGTAGTGAGAAAATTTAGAAGTGTTCAAATCAATAACCAGAAATTAAAAACTATAATAAAAGAGGAATGCTTTGAAATCTTTTAGGTTTTGCTGACCCCTCACCTTGGGTCAGCAAGATGTTTGTGCACCCAAGCAGCCTCATGTTGCAATCCTGCTTTGCTGTGCTGCGTGCATTCTTTTTCAGATTTCGGAGACCTGACTTCTGATCCACACCACAGTACACTGACTTCAGGTCTGACTTACTGCAACACCCTGACTTCTTGCTGTCATGCAGCTTCAGCTACAGACAGCAGAGCTTGTTCTGGTCCTCATCAGTGTAACAGTTGATCCACCTCATAGCTTTGCTAACACTGTGTGATGCCTTTGCTTGCAGAGCTCAGTGTAATACATTGCCTGCCATGGGTTTGTGTGCCAGTGTTAGTGTGCTGTGTTTTGTCAAGTTATACAAGGTCTCAAATATCTGCAAGGTATTAAAGTACTTAATACACACTATAAGTGTTTCTTTACAACATAAACTGAAGTATGGTCATAGCAATATCCAAAGGAACAAGTTACAAGAGTTATGAACAATTGGATATATAAACATTAAAAAAAATGTGGGAAATACACATAACAAGAGGCTGTACTATAGTAACAAGTACGACATACATGGAACCACCGTTCTCTGTCACTGAGGTCAATAACATATGGAATGATCCATGTGAATGCTGGTGAGTTCTCATGTCATCTGGATCAACGCTGTATCCAAAATGCATATTAAGAGTAGTCTCTGAGGTATGCTACCTTGACTCTGCCTTGTCATTTTTTGTGTGAGTGCTATCTGGTCAACACCAAAACCAGGTCATCCAAAAAATATAAGATAGGTGATTGGTTCCAGTATTTTTCAAAATTCCAAGGAATTTTTGTTTTACTGTGATAAACTGTCTCTGTGATAAACTGTACATAGCTATACACAACATGGTGAACCAAAATTATTATTTAAGGTCGAGATGTTCTGACTCTTTTATTAGCTATGTTTCTTTCATATGAAAGAAAAACCCAACCAATAGTATAGTTAAAGGAAAAAGAATTTGTTTACCAGAGAAAAATATTAATTTGAAAATATAAAACACACTACAGGGAAATTTTGCATGCTATTGCAGTATTTAGTATACAGTATTTTTCAGCCACTGTAATTATTACCTTTTTGCCAGATATACCAGAAAAGAGTCCTCCATCTTTTTTTGTAGAAAATATAGAACAGGAAATAAGGATCTGTCATAATAGTCCAACTATGACTGAATTAATAATTTCATTAAGCTAGCCTACCTATGCAAGTCCTTATGTTGTGTCTTGCACATACATCTGTGTCATTTCTCTTGTGTAATTTCTTCCATATAAAAAGGAACAGTTTTAAATCACCATTTTTATAGAGATAACATCTCCTAGGACATCTCATCTTACACAAATAGCTTCAGCCCATATGAAACACTAACCTTTGGTGTCACCTTTTCGTTTGCAATTTAACATCAATTTTAGACTGTATCCCACTACTGCAATAGCCTTTCTTTGAAAATCCCTCTGACTCATGGTTATCCTGCTATCAAAATGCAACTACTGCTTCAGCTGGAGCAGACTGAGCTACTTTTGACCTAGAACTGATACTGTCACAACTATGGGGAAAGCTCCACAAAGCAGAAGAAATAAATCATTTTTCTCTTTGTCATTGCTCTGAGGCTGACTTTGAGTAGCTTAAAACAGACAGGAAAACAGCCTGCATAAAATTCAGTATTGCCTGAGATTTTTTGAAAATCTTCTCAGTATTGAGGCCAGACGTTCTTGACGAAAGTGGAAGCAGGCATCCAAAAGTCTTGTTCCTTTTTTTTTCTTTCAGTAGTTCATGGAAGTTACTAATATTATTCCCAACCAAGAAAAAAAAAAAATTTATGCTACTCTTTTGGTTGTTTCATTGTACATATTCTAAAGTGAAATTAAATGCTGTTGTCTTGATTTTTTCTTTTTACAGAAGCTCATCTGAACTTTTACATATCCTAGTATCTTGTCAACTCTTTTGTTTACTGAATTAGTCAAGAAGAATAAGATTCTTCTTTTGCAGTCTCAGGGTTTGTAGACATTTTACTGCTTTACATACCCTTTAAAATGGCTCAAAAATAAAGGCAAGCCTTGATCAATATTTTCAGAATATTATTAATTTTGCTTTTGTGCTTGTCTTGTAAGCAGATAGAGATAAAACTGTGTATCACAAACTGGTTAAATCAACTACAATCTCTGAGTGAAGCAGCCTAAGTCCTTTTGAAATGGTATTCTTTCAATATCTTTATACTTTTTTTTGAGATAGAAGTCTCAATTTCCGTTAAAATCTTAATAAATATCACCTAGATTCATGTTTCAAGGTAAATGTTGCTATATCAAAGGCCTATTATTTTAGAAAAAAAAAGGACAGAATACTTCTGAACATTAAGTTCCAGATGAATACTAAATCATTAGCAATGATATCACTTCATGTGATAAAAGTGCATCTTTAAAAAGTGTCAGTAAAAAAAAATTGGACAAAAAAATAAGAAAAAAAGTACTCTAAATAATAATTGACTTAGAAAATAGATAAAAAAATACAAAAGCATGAGGGTCTTATTTAACTTACAAATGCAAATTTTACATTGTCAGGAATAACATCAATAAGATCAGAAGAACTGCACACGTGTGAATTACAGGTCTCCACAAAATGAGTTTCTACTTTAGCAAGTACGCAAATTAATCAGTTCAGATATATGTAGAGCAAAAAAAATCTGAATGTGATAAGAAAGATGACTCCCAGCTACCAATTAAGGGAGAAATAGGGAGACAGAGTTGTAATGAAAATAAAGCATTCAAAATGCATGAAGACATTAAATAACCTTTTGAAGCATGTGATGCATTCTACCAAAATATATTTGCAGAACAGGAAGATTCAGATAAGAGCAATAAAAAGTCAACATTTGTGAATAACCTCCAAAGTTATTTCAAAGTTAGTCAGAACTTAAAACTTCAGCAGAAAACTTCAGAAATATTAGCTTTTATCCTGTAGCTGAAAATCATACTGATACTGGAGAATTTTTTTCCTTCTCTTTTCCTTTCTTTCCCTTTTTGTTTATCTTGCTTTTCCTTATTTCCCATCTACTTTCCCTTCTATTTTCTATCCCTGATTTTAAAAGAAATTATCATCAAAACAATGCATTCCTCAGTGTGTAGAAATGAATACCATTCTACTTGATCTAAAGGATCTTGGTTAATGTGAGATATTCATCAATTGAATGAAGTATTTAACTATGCATTTTAAGCTCCAGCTTTAATTCTGCTGCTAATTAGTGTTAATTTAATGACCTCACCGAAAACAACCCTCATTAATGCAGGATCAGCTACTCTTGAGCTTCTTATCTTGCTTATTACTTTTTACATAATACTCATATGTGTAGGACAAGAGTTGTATTTAACTAATGGGAACCCATTTACATACTAAGATATAGATACAGATTGAACTAGAAGACTTTAAGTGCAGTATAACTGCGAATATTTAAAGCAGACTCATAAGCTTTTTTTTTTTTTTTTCTACTCTCTGGGTAACCCTTACAAGTCATATGTCTGAGTTTATCATCCCTTACTCTATTCACTCTATTCGTGTCCATGTCACTATCTCCTATAATTAATAAAGTGTCCTGCAAACAGAACTGTAACCATATTGCTCATTGTTCTGGCTGAACACAGACACTGGTGGGTAGTTAGCTCAAGCTACACAGCTGTCAAAATAATAACTGTGTCAAAGAGATAAGACTATCAATGTGTAAGCTGGAAGAAGTTTTATTATCCTGGCACTGTCAGCTTAATGCTTCCTCTCATAGGACATCATTACAGACTTTTAGTGGTGATTTGAGCTTTTGCACAGGAATATTGGGAAGGTCAGTCAGTCTAGAAAACATTTGGGATTCACTTTTTTTTCTAGTATGCCCTCTGACTCTGTCTCAATCATCAGACAAGTAAATATGCATTTGTCGGAACACAGCTAGAGTGGGGAAATCTACTTCTACATGTGAACTCTTTTCAGAATTAAAGAGGAAGAATGATACAAAATAAGTTTTCTTTGTGCTAAGTCTGATGCAGGTGCTCTGTCAGGTTTATTGTAAATGCCTGTGGGAACAAAACAAAGATTCTAATAGGAGGAAGGAAAGTTAACAATCTTTATTTTGGCACTGCCTGCCAAATTAGAAAAGGCATCATTCAAGTAAAGATTTTGAAAAGAACAGAAAAGTATTTTTTTTCAACTAACCTGACAGCCTTGTACAAAAAGAGAGCTTGATTCAAAATAAATGTAAAGGAAGAACAAATAAGGCTAGACAGTTACAGTATAACTCTCTGGAAGAGAACATTCAGAGTTTAGGGAGAGGTAGAAGCATGCTGGAAACACTGACAGTTCCTACAGAAAGCAAAGCCAACAAGGGCAGAGTCACAATGAAGAATCAGCAGCATGAGGTAAGAAAAGGTCAGAAGTTCTGACATTCGCCCTTAAATGAGCATACCTGGAAGGAAGTTTCCTTTGATATTAAAACAGATTGATTAGAGTTTGTCAGAATGTATGCAACAAAGCATTGAAAATCCAATGATGTTTTATAAGAAGGACTTTTGAGGTCAGCCCTTACAATACTACCTCTTTTGCTATGTACCTGACTGGAGAAATACAGAAACTGCTTTAAGCATGGACAGGCACTTTGGCTGACTGAAAAGAAAAACAGAGAGAATACCTGGAAAGGACCCTTAGGATTTATGGTATTAATATTCTCAGGAAATATGTCCTTAATAAAGTAATAAAAAACTATTGCATGTTTATCATAGAAATACTTTGATAAAATTAGATATTGATACTTTTTTTATATTCTGAGTTTTTTTTCAAATGATGTCTCTCTAGACATTCCTGAAAGCAATAAAAATCAGGCTGTATTTTAGCTCAAAATATTTTTAGACAGAAATCACTGCATATCAATTTTAATTCTATTCCTATATTATTGAAAACTATGTCTTAATTTGAAAAATATTAAAAAACCTGAGACACATACAGTTGCTGTAATTTTTGCTTTACATGCTTATATGGGCAGCCTGTCTATTCCCACATTACCAGCACAGCAGCCTTGTGGATAAAAAGCAAACAGAGGATTACAATGCTCTCAGGCACTGCTCCTTCAGAACATCAGAACGCAGTCTTGATGATTCTGATTTTTAAAAAAAATCAGCCTTCAATAGTAGGCTCAATTTTTTTTTCTTTTTTTAAGATTATAGGTCGCTGACTCTTATAACACTTTTAAGTCCATCTGTTTCCTAGCACAGACTTGCCAGCATTCATGGTGTTGAAATGCAGGCAAGTGATGAAGCCATAGACTTGGCTTTAGTTTCTTAAGAAGCAGGTTTCATTTTATTTCAGCAGAGCCAGTTAAGAGAAGCATGAGCTACACTGTTGCTGAGCTCTTTCTTTTGGGATTCAGAAGATAACTACTTCAAGAGCAATCCATGCTCCTCCCTGCATAGGAATGAAGCACTGCCAGAGGGTAACAAAAGCTTTTCCCCAACACCTATCACAAAGGAAGACGGCATGAAAGAAACATTGATGGAAAGAAAGTATATGTTTTTGCTGCATTAATTGAGGAAAAGATGTCCTAATGAATTTTTGCCTAGTAATTAAAATATAATGGTACAATAATTATATAAAATATATCTGTAGCTGTTATAACTGAGGATGTTCATGTAATGATTTATAATTTCTGCACTGATAATATTGTCTGATCCTTTTTTGCTTGCTGTGTCAGAGGCTGGACTGGTATATATTTCTCTTGTGTTTCAATATGGAGAATAAAGAAATACCTTAAGAACAGAGAGTGCTACTGATGGTGATATTTAAATAACACCAAAGGTGAATAGAGTGAATCTGCAAATGTTACAACATTCTTCCTAGATGAAATAATGTTGGTTTTATAATTTGAAAAGCAAAAGATAGTTTTTCCTTGTGTCAAAACTCAGAAGGTCAACCTTTGTTTTTTGCTTCAAAAAAACTCTACTAGCTGTGGAAAGCTACTTTTCAGTAGCTATCCACAGCTGTCCTTTGGTTTAATTAAACATGTTCTCCCTGGGCTTAGGAAGTCAAATAAATGATCACTGTGATTATAATCTGAGCAATCTATATTTCAAAAGAATTATCTTAATCTCTACCTTTGTCTTAATCTATGCATAAACTTGCATCTCTTTATCAGAGAACAAAATATTGACAACTGTTTGCACCCTCACAAACTGCACTGTATGTTATAATTTGTTATACTTGAATGCCACTTTGTAATCAAAATATACTTTAAAATTATCATCTGTATCTTGTAATACTTATCAGCACATTGATTAACTGTACTATTTAAAAAATACCAGAATTTGCATAGATTAAGCATATTTTAAACTTCCTGTATTAAATTCAAATGTATGTAGAACAGTGACAAAAAAAAATATCCATCATATCAAAGACTCAAAAAAAAGTAAATTGAGATGGGGTGTGAATAGTTGCATTGTGTGTCTGGACAACAGCTAAAGTTTGTCAGGTAATTACTGCATTTACAAAGAATGTCGTACAGATACAGAGTCTCCTAAATACCAAGACAAACCCAAACCACCTTTTCAAGGAATATATTTATGAGATGAATAAATGCTACCTTTCCATTTAAGTTGGCCACATGGAAATGATAAGGTTGTTAAGGGATAGGGGTATAAAATCTGTATTAGCTGATTAGTAGTAACACTTTGGTTAAGATTCTTTATATCTCTTTGCTGGAGTTCTTAAAGATAAAAGATACTAACAAGAAAAAAATATCTCCCATTAAAAAATAAATCTATACATTAAAAATTAAATGTAACAACATAGAACAGACAAGAATATCTGTAGTTGGCAAACATCTGATTGAGGCATTGCTATTAGCAGTACCTACAGGACCTTGGGAAAGAGCTCTAGTTTTTTTATTCGAGAGAAGAGGTTACATTGGGAGTGGCTGAATCTGACAATTCAATACCATGAAACTACCACAGCACTTTGTGTCAGCAACAGTCATGGCAATGGGAAGCGTGAACAGAATACCTGTACATATATCTACCTACATGTCTGTGGTCAGACATGCAGGTGAACCCTGACAGCACACAGATCACTCACACACATGAAAACTACTGACGGCCTCACTCTGTTCCTGTCTCCTTGCTGGGGGTGAAAGCCCATTCATCAAAAAGATGTACAGTGTGGTTCCCTGCAGAAGCTGGGCTCAGGTTCTCAGTCTCCCTGGTTGATGGCTCCTGGGCATACCAGCCACCAAGGGCACAGCCCTTCTTGCTGGTGCTCATACCAGCCATGGACATGCTCAGTAAGTGGCCTTACAGTCAGTGTACCCAGTACCTACTGGGTATCTACCTAAGATCCCTTAGATCTACAGAGGCTCCAAAAAACACATGTGCAAGCGTGTCTGGTAGCTGGCCCTATGATTGCATGAACTTCCTCATGAGGGGAAGAGAAGATGCAAGTACCAATATTTTCACTCTCATAATCAGTGACAGGATCTGAGAGAATATCATGGAGCTGTGTCAGGGGAGGTTTGGGTTGGATATCAGGACAAGGTTCTTCACCCAGAGGGTGCTTGGGCACTGGAACAGGCTCCCCAAGGAAGTGCTTACACCCTCAAGCCTGACAAAGTCCAAGATGCATTTGGACAGTGCTCTCAGACACATGGTGTGATTCTTGGGGTGAACTGTGCAGGGCCAGGAGCTTGACTCGATGATCATTTCAGCTCAGAATATTCTATGGTTTATTAATGTAAACTTTATGTCATGTATCTGTTCTAAAAAAATTAATTCAAATAATTAATTTATATTTGAAGAGCTAAGAACTAATTATATTGTGAGCTTCTGTGGAATCAATTATTATATCGTGTATCATTATCAGTTATTAGTTTATCATTTTACCACATCAATTAAAATATTATTTGACACACAATTTGTTTTCTGATGCTATCCTGTCTTTATGCTGGAGCTGAATTTGATCCCATCTTTATAATCCATCTGAAGAACACAAGCTCCTATAAAGTCCACAAAAGGTGAATTAACTTCTGAGAGATGATAGAAACTGGTGAGAAAAGAATTATTCACGAGCCCTTGACTACTTTTGATCTAAGTAATGTTCTTGGCAGGGCAAACACTTGTCTGATTTGGAGAAGCAACAAATGACTTTGAAAATTAACCAGGATCTAGACTGCTCAATGAAGCATGTATTATTCCTTCCTATTCTCTATAATGGAAGAATTGCTGCTTGAATGGTTTCCTCAGTATAATCAGCAAATCTATCTTCCATACTTTTCTAGCAGCAGAGCAATCTACATTCATACCTTAACTTCCAGTGTTCTCCAGATCTTAGATGCAGCCTTGATTTTCTTTGTTACAATCATTACATAATAGATTAATATATATCATAGTGCTTACATCCACTTTCATTTTGGTTTGAAACAAGATATTTCTTAAAAGTAGCTATGGACATGATTTTACAGATAAACAAAGTAATCTTGCGCTTCAAAATAGGAACATTTGTTCAACAACAATACATTTTTAAGTATGTTCTTGTGTCTTTGAATAAACTGTATCTTCTGGCAAACAATGAATAATCTCAGGGAAAATGGATGTTTTAAGTAGGTCTAAAAAGAAAAGAAATCTCAGACATTAGTTTGCAACAGCAGCTTAGACAGCTGGCCATTTTACAATTGCAGTGACAATGTCTTAATTCACCATAAAGTCTTAACAGCAATGTTGTAGACTTTCACTGCATTTATTCACTATTTGTGACACATGAGGTACAAATGACACAAGAAGGAAGAGGCCATCTGTATGATAGGAAAGGATAATTTTAAGCTACAATTTTTCCGTAAAACTACAACTTGTTTGGGGGATACCTCCTATTATTAATATATTAAACAATTTAAGGCACTGGAATCTGCTTTTAATTTTGGTGGGGTTTTTGGTCTTCTCTTGTTTGGTTGGTTTTTTTTCTTTTTTTTTTAACTGGTTACAGACTGTTGCACAGCTCAGAGTTACTTAGAACAGCTGTAGTTGTTGTGCTATGCTCCCAGTCAAACACATCCCCAACTAATATACAGGATGGGAGGATGTATTTGAAAAGACATAAATCCTTTCTACAACTCACTCCCTATCCTCCTAGAGTCCTGTATCTTGCTAAAATACACAGGAGCTAAAAAAGATGGATATTCTTAACACACAATTCCTTCTTATGTTGTACACTTCACTAGATGGAAATTTTAAAATATGATACTAAAATTCTCCTGGCGCCTATACGCCTCTCATACAAAAAGGTACACAAACAGACTGCTAAATGATAACTTGCTTTGCCAGCCCCATTTGTTTCCTTTCATATTTATTATCCACTTAGCTTCTAAACCAACTCTCTATCTCATCTATTCTAATTTTCCTACACAGAGGACTTACAACGGTTTTGTCTGCATTATTTTAATTTGTTCAAATTTATTTCATTTATGTATTCATTTTCCAGATTTCATTTGTCTGGTTTAAACTACCCATTTTTTATGTTTTCTATAAAGGCCAAGAGAATAATATAAAGATCAGCTTTACCACTGTGACCGAAGGGCTTTTGCAAAAATGACACTTTAGCAGCTCTCTAAGAATTTGCAGTCAGCTTCTTATTGCTAGCAGATATTGCCCTCTGAAAAATCTTTCTAGGCTCTGTTCATGTAATGGTTTCAGTAATTGATTTATCCAGTACTGTTTCTAAAGAACACCTTTTCTTGTTGGAAATTATCACACTCCAAGTCCATCATTGGATCTGTTCACAGTTCTTTCTGATATACTAAAGATCCATTTATCTGAAAGCTCTTCCTCAGTATAGTGAATGCACCAAGTGACAGAAACAGGAATTATGCCCTACAGCCATTTTGTATTTAGACTTATTAACACAAACAATTAATTTTTTAGATCAATATTAATAAAAAATGTGATTTGAATGAACTAAGGAGTGACTCCTGCCAATTAAATAATATTAAAATAGTATCCTAAATATGAAGATGATGAGAATATTTGCATCACAAATATCTGAAATCTCTCCCTCTTTTGTGAACAAAACAAAAAGTCAGAAAGAACAGTCTAATTTAATTTCAAGAGATTGGTTAGTCAGTGAGATTTTTAAATGGGTCTATCTTTACTTCATAAAAAATGAAAGAATGTGATCCTTCCTATTTAATTTTTTAAAGTTTGTACTATACTCTTCCTTGTCTTTTTGTTTTGAATGCTAAATATGAGCAATTTAAACAAAAGACACCCCCCCACACACACACCCAGTATCCACATCTATCCCTTAAAATTACATCTTTTAAGAAAATTGTTAGTGATTTAGATAATAAGACTGAGGAATCAAAACAGAGGTGTTGAAGAAACCGATGTTAAATGTCTCATGGCAACCTCTTCAGATATGATTAAGTGGAATAAGCTTTGAAATCTTTAGTACATGGAAGTCCTTGATCTGCTGCAGCAGGTCCAGATAAGGGCCACTAAAGTTATTAGAAGGATGGACCCCCTCTCCTATGAAGACAGACTGAGAGTGTTGGGGATGTTCAGCATGGAGAAAAGAAGGCTCCAGAAAGACTTTGCTGCAACCTTTCAATAGTTAAAGGTATTGAAGAGAGGTGGGAACAATTTTTTTAGTAGGACCTCTAGAAATAGGGCAAGGGGTAATGTTTCTCAATTAGAAGATGGTAGATTCAGACTAGATGTAAGAAAGAAATTTTTAATGTTAAATGTGGAGAAGCATTGGAATGGCTTGCCCAGAGAGGTGGTGATTGCCCCACTCCTGGAAACATTCAAGATCAGCTTGGATGGGGCTCTGAGCAACCTCATCAGGTCTCAGATGTCCCTGTTCATTGCAGAGGAAGGGGAACTAGAGGACCTTCAAGGGTTCCTTCCAACCCCAACTATTCTACGATTCTATAATTCTATGAAGATGACTAGGGTCAAGCAGGTTTTGTTTGGGTTTTTTGCTTGTTTTTCTTTATTTTTTAATCTGTTTTGGGAGACACTAGTCTACTTTATCTATTTTGAATTAATTATTTTAAAAAATCCTGATTGGTGTTCTACAGATTTTTTTTTAATTAATATCTAATATGTAAAATGCACATTTAGCATACTTACCACCACATTTAACTGTTTATCAAACAGCATTGTCTGGACTGCTCTTCCTAACTATAAAAAATTTCTGATCACTATGAGATATGCAATAAAATTTTAGTACTTCTAAAACCAAATTCAAATGAAATTTGTTCTAATATACAAACTGATCAGTAGAATGAGTCTTTCTTCTTGCCTTTCCCTGAAAATGATGAAGTATTCACAAAAGGATAACTAACAAAAAATGTATCTTGATTCTTGTGATTGTTATTATGCATATTAGATTTTTTAATTCAAGTTACAGTTAAGATATAATTGTATTTTTTCCATATAGTTAGGCTCATTAGAACAGAATTTTAAAACGAGAAAACTAAGACAAATCTGCTTACTATGTGAGATATTTCAGACATATTCCAATGATAAATTCAAACTGAACAAAAATTGCATTAATCTGCAGCCTTGGAGAACACCTCTTGTCATGCAGAAAGAGAATAAGGTTTGTTACTCCCCAAGCAAATTATTTTTTGCCTTGAATCCTCTTATTCTGTTGCTCACGATAATAAGTGCTAGTCAGAGCACTGGGGACTAACTCTAGGAAGATGCTCAAAGAGCAAAAGATAATCAAAAAACCAAAATAAATTTACTCTTTTCTGCCCACGTATCGGCAACTCAGTACAGCATATGCAGAGAAAGACAACGTACTCCTCACAAAATTTGACAGTATGAGGCTGACTTGTGTCCTGGTTTCAGTTAGGATAGAGTAAATATCTTCTCAGCAGCTGTTACAGTCAAAACATTTTTAGCATATATGAACATATTCAATCCAACATGAGATTCTTTTAAACATTTTTAATAGCGTCTTTGAGTAATATACACTAGCTCAGTTTGTAATCGTTCTAACACATCTAAATGTAGATCCAAGGACCACTTATAGTAGGAGAAATAGATTCATCAGAAATAACTGAAGAATTTATTTATTGTCTTAGCTTCCTTTTTATTATATTGAGAACACAGACCTATGTTAAGACATTCACCATTTGTGCAGTAGAGAAATCTGACAGAAGTAGCTAAATATAAAACGGCATCTATAATTTAGATGGAGAAAAAAGTCCACACCTTTCTATAAGCAAATTCATTTTTGCTCTACAATGAACCTGTTGCTTCTTCTTCTGCAAATGGCACATACTTTCCTGCTATTATTCATGGACTATATGACTTTTCCACTGCTTTGTTACTGTGTGATTGAATCAGTCTTGAAACTTAATGGTAATGAGACAAAATGATTTCCTGAGTGTTATAAAGAAATTCTTATATACAAATTATTATTACATTACATTAATATACATTATTTACTAAACTATACTTTTTCTAATTTACTAAGTGATTTACTAATCACTTTTTCTTACCATACAATTTAACACCATCTTAGTTTATTTTTAAGAAAGAACTGTATCATCCACATTCCACTGAAAAGCAGCACTTGTGTTGTCTAGTTAAAATAACAAAAAGAAATCCATACAAGGATTCTGAACTGGCCCTAATATAATTACTCTCACAAAATACAGCTGCTACAGGGTTATCAGCTGTGTACTCAAGAGTGCTGAGCCCTTTCATTTTCACAGACAGTATTTGTCAGTTTTTTCTCTGGTCTACTTCCCCTTATGAAATCACATTCACCCATTCCTTTCTTATCCTGTAGCCTGGCACAATAAAGGGACTTCTAAATTTAGCATTAAAATATTTTTATTGCATGCCTCCAACTCAAACTTCCAGTTGCAGAATCAAGCACTGAAACTCAGTTCCATTCATAGTGCATGAGCTTACAGGCCCAGACATGAGAGAAAATGCATACAATAAGGGTAAGGAAGTTCCAGGCACAGGACATTTCTGATCCATAGCTCTGTTTTACATCTTCAAGCTTTGTGTTATGGTCTAGGACTCAGAATGGAATCTGGCATAGACATTTTTGCTAGATGACTATGGGACTGCCTGACACTATTTAAAAACTAAAGGAAAGGAAACAATTAGAAAGTCTTCTTAGTAACTGTTTCTTTCCTATTTTAATATCTGATTGATTATTTTCTTCATACAGTTCTCAAAATAGGTCCACAGTGGACTTACATATAAATTTAAATGTAAATCCTGTGTCAGGGTTTATATCACTAAGAGCTGTGTGAGTTACCTTGAAGATACACAAGTCTCACAGCAACTCGGTTTGCAAACCCTGAAGTGTCCAGCTTCTACTTTTTGGCCATATAAACAAAACCTAAATGCTATGATACCAAATTAGGTAAGTATCTTCCTCATACCTGAGCCTGTTTGGAACTCACAAAATATTCATTTACTGATTCTTGTCAGCTGTGGTATTCAAGAAAATAATTGTGTTTAGATCATGATTTCATGATCTTTAACAATTAGATATAGGTTTCACCTGAGATGCAGATTGCATTTCTGAGCATTTCTTTAAATTGCAATATTCAATACTACTATTATGTGGAAAAATTAGAACAATACAAAAAAAAAGGGAATATTTTAACTAATTACAGATATCTGGTAAGAATTTGAAATTCTCCCATGTAATTTTTCTCAGGGAACTACTGCCCATTCTTGAATGACTCAACCAAGCTATTTAGTAGAGAAGCATTGACTGTCTTCTTGTTAATACTTATGAAATTTCATATATATTAGTTATTTCCTCAGGTTATTAGTTTTGTACTGAAATACTGTATTTCGAAACCACTTGAGCTTCTTTTCTCAAGTCAAGTACAGCAGCATGGGACTTTCTATATAATATTTTCAAAAGTCTATGGATCAACTTCTTGATTATACCTAAGTAATAAGTTACAAACACTTTTGTCCTATGTATTATTTCAAATTATTTAAACAGTTAACTTCCAACAACTCAAAATTAATTCAGTGCAAATGACTTCCTGAATAGTCCAGTAAAAGTTTCTTTCAACACAAGACTAGAGTTTCAAATCTGCTTCAGTTTCATTTAGGAAATGGGTTCTCACTGATTTTCATGAGATTAAGAAACGGTAACTCTTCCCTTATGCAGCATGATTGTCTTTAATAATTAAAAAAAAATATATTCATATAGAACGAGCTTTTCAGTGCTTGTTTTCTTAATAATAATTTTCTGATCTTCCATTTTTGGAAGATGTCTAATGAAAAGAAGCTTTCGTATAAAATAAGAAAAAGTAAACATCATCACATATCTCTGAAAAATCAGAGAAAATTATTTATGTAGAAAAAAGAGAAGTTTTATTTTAGGAAGTAAAAAATGAGAGTGACTGCATAAATGCATATTAAATGTTTTCTTCATTTGGCTTTTCTGTCAATTTAGCAATATTTGTTAAAATATTGCTAAAATCTGCAAAATATTTAATTTATAATATTTTTCAAGCATTCAATGTAAATACAGAACTTCAGCCTGGACTTGATGATTTCCTTGTCTAATAAGATCCAGTATGTTGCAACCTTTGACTATCTTTCACTGTCAATTTTCAGATTCTTTTGATTTTCACTCTCTCTTCTCATCTCTGATGCAATTTAATCTCTTATCAGACACTCAAGCTGTCTCTTTTCCTCTCTCCTTCCCTCTCTTCATTCCCTTGTTGCTCTTCAGCTTTTCATCAGTCACAAACACTGTGATGGTATCACCTTCCTTCTGTATTCTCTGATAAAAATGTTTCTTTTATGTGTATTTCATTTTCTAATGTAGTGCAGTAATGTTCTAATTTCTGTAATATGCTCTTGCAGTTTAGCTTCATCTGCTTGATTTGACTGGAAACTATTAAACACATCAAGTGTTTCAGGTCTAGCTATTGTGAGATATGATATTATCTGCTGAGTTTTACTACTTTGTGGTATATACCTGCTTCAGACATGGAATAAACTGCTGTTTAAATCTTGTCCATGTATTTTTTATACTACCATAATGCTTTGTCCTTTGAACATTTTCATTACTTTATTTTTCCACTCAGGATGTTTATAAAACAGTGGTCATTCTGCTAATGCCTTGTGATGGTTGAGAATATATTATATCAGCAGGATTGCAGTAATGGAATAAGTCTCATCCCATTACACCTCTTCAACCTTGTCTGCCTTGTAACCATGCTAACAGGCTTTGCTGATACATAATGTTCTTCATTGATATGAGCAGACCTGGGAGACAGTACACTTACCAGGACTTATTGCACAGTTCCAGAAAATCACCTCCTGGTTGATCAAAGAGGAATCAATCCAGGGTGAAAAAGTCAATTTATGTTGCAGTCAGACATTTAGCCTTTTTTATTCAGATCACCTACACACTTGCTGCTATTTTCAAAGTTAAATAAAAAAGTGAGGATTGTTCAGTGCCAGTTCAAGATCCAGCTAAGAGAAAGAGTGAATCTATACTTATTTAAATTCTAAGACAGACCTATGGACAATAACCTAGTCCATGACGACTTTATTTTTGTCAGATTGTCTTTCTTTGAGGTAGAACAGCCTTCACTTTCTCCTAGATAAAAAGTACTGTGATAAAGTGTCTGTTTACTTTGTGGCTACTGTTGATTGTACTTTCAGTCCTTCCTTATCCATAGATATGTAGAATTCCTCAAATTTCAGATGGCTTCTGTTTTTATGCCAATGACCTGGTTGTGTCATTGCAAGCTAGAGTTAATTCAGGATCTGATTCAATATCAGTGTCCCACAGTCTGGGAGAGGATGCTTGGGAGGACCTGTGTTTCATATGGGATAGCTGACTGTAAATGTGGCCCTTTCTGCACAGGTAGTGACCCTGACAGCAGGAAGGGAGAGAGGTTCAGAAAAACATCTGTTTTTATGCATTTTTAATGCACATCCTACACAACTATATACACTGCTTCTTTACTTCATCCATCAGCAAACATGCTTTTTACATTCCCATCGCACAATAAATTTAATTCCTCCTTCTTCCACTAAATTTTTTAGTTTCTATGATGCAGATTCCAAGAAAGAGTTATGTCCCAAGTCTTGGGGTCTGGAATGCTTTGAAGCTTGCCACAACATCCCCCTACAATGCTACAGTTTGGGGAAAGAGGGACCTGGGGGTACTGGTCACCAGCCGGCTGAACATGAGCCAGCAGTGAGCCTTGGTGGCCAAGAAGGCCAACAGCATCCTGACTTGTATCAGGAATAGCGCAGCCAGCAGGAGCAGGGAGGTCATCCTTCCCCCCTGTACTTGGCACTGGTGAGGGAACACCTTGGGTGCTGTGTCCGGTTCTGGGCCCCTCAGTTTGGGAAGGACGTTGAGATGCTTGAGCACATCCAGAGGAGGCAACAAGGCTGGTGAGGGGCTTGGAACACAAGCCCTGTGAGGAATGACTGAGGGAGCTGGGGTTGTTTAGCCTGGAGAAGAGGAGACTCAGAGGTCACTCTCTACAACTTCCTGAAAGGATGTTGTAGTCAAATGGGGGTCAGCCTCTTCTCTCAGGCAACCACTGAGAGAACAAGAGGACACAGTCTTAAGCTGCACCAAGGGATATTTAGCTAAGACATCAGGAAAAAATTCTTCTCTGAAAGAGTGATTGGCAGCTGGAATAATTTGCCTAGGAAGGTGGTGGAGTCACTGTCCCTGGACGCATTTAAAAAAAGATTGGATGTAGAACTCAGTACTCAGTACTGTGGTTTAGTTCATGAGGAGGTTGGACTTGATGATCTCAAAGGTCTTTTCCAACCTAGCTCATTCTGTGATTCTGTGATTCTGTTAAAAAGATCTTTCTTATATCTACCATTTTAAAAGAAACTGTAATTCTAACTTGTGGATCTTTCTCATGACCTTTTCACCCCAGAGGTGTTTTCTTGTTGCTACCTGCATTATTTACAACACACTGTCATTTCTGGAGCTAGGTAAAATTCTATAGACGTGAAGTGTCAAGGGCTTCAAAAATTTCTACATATATATGCCTCTATTTTTTTAACAAAGGCTTTTAAAATGCCAAAATGAGTTGTATTTCACAGAATCATGGTGTGGTTTGGTCTAGAAGGTACCTTAAAGATCATGTAGTTCCAAGTGCCCTGCCATGGACAGGTATACCTTTCACTAGTTTAAAGTTTACTCCAACCTGTCCTTGAACACTTCCAGGGATGTTGCATCCACAGCTTGTCTCAGCAACCCTTCTTCTGCTGCCTTACCACTCACATAGTGAAGAAATTCTTCCTTACACTTAATAGAAATCTACTCCCTTCCAGTAAAGGGTAGGCTGCTCTCAGGTTTCCCTGGTCTTTGTAGGAGGGGTGCTCCAGCCCTCTGACTGTCTTTGCGACCTCCTCACCTCCTCAGAGGTCAGCTCCAGCAGGTTCACATATTTCTTCTGTTGGGGACCTCAGAGCCAAACATGATGCTTGCAGTGGAGTCTCATCAGAGCAGAGTAGAGGGGCAGAATCACCTCTCTCACCCTACTGGCTGTGCTGCTTTGAATATATCAGAGGATACAGCTGGTTTTGTGGGCTTTGAGCAGACACTGCCAGGATACCCTTTGATTCTTGTCCACCAACACTCACTCCCAAGTCCTTCTCCTCTGGGCCACTCTCAATGCGTTTTCCATCCAGCCTGTATTTGTGCCTGGGATTGCCATGATCCAGGTGCAGGACCTGGCACCTGGTTTTGTTGAACTTCATGAGGTTCACACAGGTCCACTTCTCGAGGCTGGTCATGGTCCCTCTGGATGACATTGCCTCTTTCCAGTGGTGCCATTTGCCCCACACAACTCAGTGTCATCAGCAAACTTGCTGAGGGTGTACTTGATTCTGCTGTCCCTGTTGCTGAGAAAGATTTCCTTCAAAAATATGAAAGAGATATTAATTGCTTAAGCAGATCTCTGTACACACTCTCCTCTTCTCCTTTCACTGCTACACATCATAACATTTTGGTAGAATTACAATGGTGTTATCTTCCACCATGTCTCAGCCTGGGAAGAGGGGTGTTTGAGTCCTAATGCAGTGACTCATAAAACCCTACTTTGGACAATGCTGTGGGGGTAATATTCTCCAATTATTCACTCCAGTATAAAATATTGAAATAAATGTGAACAACAATGAAAAAAGAGTCTATTATAGTTTATTTTGTTTAGTTTTTAAATACTTCTATAGATACTAAGATGAAAATCATCACTGGACTATTACATGTTGATGAAAATTATTAGACTACATGGCAGTGGAAAGGATACTAGATCTTGTGAAGGTTATTTTGTAGTATTCAGTCCCATAGTTCATGTCATTTGAGCTTCTTTCCTTTTAAAGCATTCATTTTATGAGGTTTTTAATGCTTTTGTTCATTTATTTATTTTTATGATGATATGTGATTGTGGTGGTTTGACAGGAAATGTGTTTTTTGGGATGCTGTGTTTCGGCCAATGGATATTCAGATTTTAATATCAGCATCTAACCTGCCATTAGGACATGGATCCTCCTCTGAGAACACGGGGTTAAAAGCAGAGCTCTCCCCGGGAGGCTCTCTTGGGTTCGGGTGAGGAAAGAGTTCGGGTCTCTGCCCCGTCCAGCTGCTGCTGCTGGGCGGGGCAGGGGAGCCATGCGGCCGGGTGAGGACCATTGGCCGAGGCTTAGACCCAGAGGGGAGGTGAAGAGGCCCCCGAGGATGGAAGGGTGGGAGAAGCACCAGGAGGCATCGGGCAGCCCCCCCAAGAGAGAGAGAAAGAGTACAGCCTGTGCTTGGGACTGTGCTACCTTGAAACTTGATAAACATGGGCCTGTGCCGGCAGCACGGCTGGGACGGAGAAGAAGGGGGATGTGCAGCCGGCCCCTTGTAGGAGCTTTTAAACCCTTTTTGGAGAATGAGAACTTTACAGAACATTGACCTTTCCTAGAAGAGAGAGTGGAAGATGAGGAAGGAAATGGGCAAGTGTGAGAGAGGTCTGGGCGAGCGAGAGATAGTGGAAGAGTAGAGAAGAATCCTAGTGGGAAGAGATGATGGAGTGGCTCTTGCTGGACTCTTTTTGTACAGCCATGGACAGACCCATGTTCCTTGTGACACAGAGACTGCATTTTAGGGGGAGGCAATGCCTCAGAACCAAGAGTGTTGGTGCCCCTCTTTTTTCCCTGTGTGTGTTCCTTTTTATCTATAGTTGTAGTGTAGTTAATAAAGTTTTGTTTTCTTTATTTCCAAGTGGGAGCCTGCTTTGCTTATTCCTGGTCACATCTCACAGCACAAACCAGGGAGAGGGTATCCTCATGGGGGCACTGGCATTGTGCCAGTGTCAAACCATGACAGTGATTTATCATGTGTTTGTACAGAAAGGAAAATTCAGCAAGCAAGGTCACCATTCAAGCTAATTGCCCTTTGACCTTTACACTTTCTTTCTGCTATGATGTAATGCAGATATTTAATTTTTCTTTTGTGAAATATGTCCATTTAAGGGAAAAATATATTCATTTTTTAAATTTACATCAGTTAAGGTTTATTCACAGAAGAGGTATATTTTTGCTATAAATGTGAAATATAATTTCAAGGTTATAATTCTTTGGTGTCTCCTTTGTGTTTCGGTGTTGCTTTGTGAACAGCATTGTGAATTACCCTGGCTTATGTCATCTTTTTCCTCAGAGACACACCCACAAAAAATAGAAACAAAAAACCCAAGCCGAATGGAGAAGAATCACAATGTGGATAACCTTGTACATTTTATAGATAATTGGCCCTCTGGGGCTGTATAATTCAGAGGCATAAAATGGACTGATTCTCAAACTGCAGGAATTCTAGAGACCCTGAAGGTAAAAAAAAAAAAAAAAAAGAAAAAAAAAAAAAGAAGAAAACTCTCATCTACAGTGAGCATTCAGCTGTAAAATAATTACTCTACTGACCTCATTTTACCACTGACATCTATGAGAGCAGAGATTTATCAAGGCTGAATGCTTCTGAAAATCTCACCTTTAGTGTCAGTGGGAATACCTGCTCATTCCAGATTCTCACTTCACCTGATACTTTAAGGAATTACCACGAAGACCTGTGATTGCCCCTCCAAGGCCGGAGGGGTAAAGAAGGGAGGACAGAAGAAAAAGGATAAGGAGACCTAAGTAACCTTTTCTTTCCTGCACCTATACAGAAAAGTTCTTCAGTAAAAATGTCCCATTCTACTAATAAAAGTTAATCAGGTCTTTAACTTTATGCCTGAATATTATTTATGATTATTAATTCTATTTCAAATTGGTTTTAATATGTAAATTAAAGCATCACACTCTAACAAAGAAAGCGATGGATTTTGCTGATAGTAGGACAATGACTAAATGAATCTATCTTTTTATTACCATTTTAATAATAAATTAAGCACAACTTCTGCATATGTACAGGATCTGTCAAAGGCTTTGTGGCAAGACTCTCACCAGCAAAATGGAACTGTGGCTCCATCTTGAACACACATGAACGAGACCACAGCTGAGAATAGTTATAAACATAATAAAAGGAGCTGGAAAAAGGAGGTAAAAAAAATTCACCTTTCCATATCCAGTGAAAAGTGGCAGTTAAGTAAATAGAATACACTACTGTTCAAAAAATTCCAAACACTCCACAAATACTTTGTATTTTTCTCATGAAAATACATATAAATGGCATTTCTATATAAGGCAGAGTTTCCTATTGCATACTGGGGAAGCAATATCCTTGTGAATTTGGTGTGGGGTTAAGAGCAAGAGCTGAGGTTGTGAAACACCTAGTGGAGGAATGGAAGTGAACAATAACATGGATTGGATCCATACAGGCAGGCTTCATTCATATTAAGCAATTCCTGCCATTTTCTTTTGTAAATATATCATACATTAGAACATAATTTTAATGGGTCTTACATGCGTTTTCACAACAAAAAATGTAAGCATAACATGAGAAGAGACTTTTTTATGCATTTTAATTTATTTTCCTGACTGCACAGTATACTGCACAGTATATAGATGAGAACATTTTGGCCCACTGTTCTTTAACATCATGTCACAGGAAGGAACATTAAATCAAAACAATATTATACTAAATTAATAACACTTTAACAGAAATAATATTTTAATTATAGATTTTAATATTTTTTCAATGTCTAATCAGAAAAAATCTTTATAATAAATATTTGTCATATTCCAGCTAGTAATATTTTGTATAAATACAACAGAAATTTATTAAAGAACAACTAGAACTTTATTTTCTCATATTAGTCTAACCTGATCCATAGAATCAAACCCCAAGAAATACCTATGGTTAAACAAAACGGGTATATATTTCCTTGGATATAAACCTTGATTTTCAATTGGTCCATATAAAATATTCTGGAAGTTTAAGTCTCCTAGGGAGTAAAGAAAAAGAATCTGACTTATACTGTCACATTTCTGGTCTTCTCTAAATTCATGTCAAGGGTTAGTTTGTGTTCATTCTTCCTTCCCCTGATCCAAATAAACATTTAGTGATATCAAATATAGTACTGCAGAAACCCAAAATATGCCATAAATGGAGAAAAGGGCATTGGTAAGTGGACTCATCTTTATAACCTGCATTGTAGAGCACTATTGAGTGGTTTTAGGATGGCCCATTCTCTATACTGGTTTCCCTTGTTTACTTTTATAAAATAGTTGTGTTATACACATATTAATTAATTGTCATTGTTTTTCTAGTTTCATTTACCCATTCAATGTTTTGAAAGTGTCCAAATATATTGCAATATCTGCTTTTAAAGACTGTCAACACTTCTAAAAGCCATTTTACAAATCATGCTTTTGGGTCTCCTGACAAAAATATACAGTGGTTTTTAATCTACACATTAGGAGAGCATTATTTTTTTATTAAGTCACAAATGCAGGGACTATTCTTTAGTTTACATAGCCTATGTACACTGTTTCAATTCCATTCCCTCAGCCATGTTATTTACTTCTGCAGACATCATTTCAGTCTTATCTTTTGTAGAGGTCATTGGCAGTGGCAGCTTATCACTTCTGGCATGAATTTGTGTGTGCATGTCTAAAAGAATGCTCATCTTCTGCAAATTTCAGTGGAGGGTCTTCTGCACACAGAGGTCTCAGACATGACAATCCTGGTTATGAAGTGCTGGTTTGAAAGCATTAGTTTTCTTCACTTTTGATTGGTATTTCAGCATTCTTCAGCCTGAATACACTAGCAGTGAACCAGCAAATAGTATTTTTGCAGCACCCAAAGCATACCAGGCACTATGTGAGACAGGTAGGTCCACAATGGACAGATGTGATCCCTTTTTTTTTACTTGTGCAGAGCAAGAAAATAAGGTGTGTTCAAGCAGGGAAAAGAAGTGAATTCTAACAATAACACCAGAAATTGTTCCTACTTCTACACCTTTGGTATTTTGTGGGGAGTGTGTTCATGTTATTTATGTATAGCTAGAGTGGCCCTTTGCAAGTGAACATAGACACACAAAAAGACATTGACACTTACCTGTTTCCTATGCACATTGACACTTATCTGTTTCCTATATTTGTGTATGTGAATCAAAATGCATAAAAATCACACAATGTATTTCATGTGCATTAGTTGTGCTGGTTAAAACAAAATAGCTGAATATCATTCTGAATATGATAGAAACAAGAAGTAGTACCCCAAGATAGAGGCAATCTGTCCATCTGGTAATTGATGCTATGTTGTGGAGGTAAGAAGTTCCTGCATTTGCTGAATTCTAATTTACTGTCAGTGTTTCGTTTCTGTTAATGCTTCTTGAGTATGCCTTTCACATCTACCCCAAAGAAAAGGGAGATGCTAATTTAAGGAATGACAAGCTGCAATTCAGCAGATCACTGATATTGTGGTCTCCATGATGCTATATCTTCCTAATTCCTACTGAGTTCAAAACTCAGTAGGGGGAACCTCAAGGTGCCCAACTTGCTTTTTCATTCAACATTGGTTTCTCTTGTTCAGGGAAAACTGCAATCAAAGGATTCCCATACAAGGGTGTGACTGTGGTCACAAGGGTTTTCAGGATGAAGAAGAGATGAGAATGTTGACTCTATGATCAGAAGGCTTGATTTATTATTTTATGATATATGTTACATTAAGACTATACTAAAAAGCAATAGAAAGGAAAAGTTTCTTCAGCAGCTAGCTAAGCTAAGAATAGAAAAGAATGAATAACAAGGATCTGTGTCTCAGACAGAGCAAGAGCTAGCTCTGCCATGAGTGGTCAAGAAATCTAAACACTCACAGGAGACCAATCACCTGTTGCATTCCACAGCAGCAGATAACTATTGTTTACTTTGGTTGCTGAACTGCAGCTTGTCACAAGGAAAAATCCTAAGAAAGGATTTTTCATGAAAGATGTCTGCGACACAAGGGAGATACATCATCTCAGTTGATGTCTCTCCTTGGTCAGCTGTTTCTGCAAAGGAAGCAGTTCCCCATTCTTGTGAAATTCCAGTAGGTTCTGTTGAGTGTATTTGCTTGCACTAGCTAGGTCTTTTCTACAGAACTACTACGCCTGTCAGCCAAACATTCACATAGTTGAAATTCTAATACAGTTCTGAGCTTGTTTTACTAGTTAAAATGGTTTTGCTCAACTCTTCTTAGCTGACAGTGTTCACCTGTGTTTCTTTTCTGATCTTCTTGATATTATACCTTTTTCTGGTTTTGTTGAAGTTTATTAACAAAAAAATACTGTAATTTTTAGCTCCATTTACCTTAAATATCAAAGACAACAGAGGAAATTCTTTAAATAGTAACAATTGTTTCCTAAATGAGGAACTTAAACATAGAGATAAAATTAGCTCAAAAAGACCAGGGCCTAAATTTAACTTTTTAAATTAAATTTTAGTAACATTTTTCCCTTTTTCATTTAAAAAATGTGTTCAAAATTTAAGTTTTAGTTAACATTTTTAATGTTTTTATTCAAATTTCATTCAAATCCAAAGAAGATTGGAAAAAAATTCTGCAAATGACATAAAAAATATCATAGCTCATTTCTTCATATTTCTTGATCTTTATGTTCAGCCTGATGCTGCTCTGCTAACTTGCAGAATTAATCAGGATTCATTCCCTTAAACAAAGAAGAAAAAGACACATCATCATCTCATAACTGAAATCTTTCATGTGCATGAGTATATGAACTTGAAACACACTTCTATGTAATTAGTCGTTTTAGATAGAGGTAAAAGAATATAAGAAAATCTGGAAATCTTTAGAACAAAATGAAACAAAATCTCTCCAACATGCTGAGGTCCTTCTGAAGGACTTCACAGCCCTCTGAGGCATTGGCCATTCCTCCAAGCTTTGTGTTTTAAGTGACCTTGCTGCAGAGGCATCTGCCCCTTCATCCAAGTCACTGATGAAGAAGTTGAACAATACTGGGCCCACTATTGAACCCTGGGGGACACTGCTCATGACAGACATGTGCCACTGATTTTACCCTCTGGGATCTGCCATTCAGCCAGTTGTCAATCCATTTCATTGTCTGCTCATCCAGTCCACACTTTCTGAGTTTGCCTATGAGGATGTTGTGAGAGACAGGGTTAAAAGCCTTGCTGAAGTCAAGGTAGACAACATCCATTGCTCTTCCATCATCCATCCAGGTACTTGTTTCAGCACAGAAAGCAGTCTGCTGCGTCAAGCATTATTTATCTTTAGGGAATCCCTTCTGACTACTCCTGATCACCATCTTGTCAACCATGTGGATAGAGATGGCCTCTATAATGAAGCATTCTATCAACTCTCCAGGCACTGAGGTGAGGCTGAAGGGCCAGTAATTTCCTGGGTCCTCCTTCTTGTCCTTTTTGAAGTTTGGAGTGAGATTTGCTTTCTTCCAGTCCTCTGGCAACTCTCTTGATCCCCAAGACCATTCAATGATGATCATGAATGGCATAGCTTTGGTGTCTACCAGCTCTCTCAGCACTCATGGACGCATTCCAACAGCGTTGATGAATCTGTGGATGTCAAGCTCGCCTGCTCATAATTGCTGTCTGATCTCTTAGCTTGGTCATGCTGGATCACAAAGCTCCTCATGAGCCTAATGACCCTGTAGTCTCTTTTACCACAATTGTGAGTGTCTAAAGCTGTGTGACTAAGGTATGTAATTTCAGATCTGAGTCACTCTAAATAAACAGAGAACACCTCTTTATGAATCCAGCTTGTTAATGCTGGGCTATTGTGAATTCTAGGAATTCTAATCAATTGACCAAAGAGAGAATGAAGTGAGGGTGAACTTAATGCTGACATGGGCATTGAGATGGGGGGCTAGAAATCCAAGGAACAACCCCCTATCTTGTTTAGCAATATGCAGTTCTGTGCAAATAAACAGCACAAAAGAGTGTTAAATGGAAGGTTAAAATAATTTTTGCTCTTGCAGCCATCAAGTTGGCATGCGCCTCAGATCTCCTTTAAGAAAAGTCTCTTTATGAGTTTCTTTTCTTTTATGAAACTTTGTTTGCAAACTCCTTGGCACTACAGGAATGCCAGTACCCAATATAAAAATGATAGTCCAGTTAGTGTTGGCTAGAAACCTGAGATGAAAAGAACACTGGTCCTTCTTTTTTCTCCCCCAAGGTAGAATGGTAGAATCTGGGTCATATATTAATTCATACAGTGAATGCCTTATCTTCTGCATCAATTAAGTTTTTATTATAGGAAAGCGTTTAAGATTTTAACTTTCAGTTGCTAATAAAATACATGTATTTAGATGAATGTTTATATGTCGGGTTCGGCTGTCTGTCTCTGCCCCGACACGGGTAGTGTGGTTCTTGGGTGGCACGCGTTTTAAAGGATGAGTCTGGACTCTTCAGCTTTTCGGTCTTCAGGTTGTTTATTATTTCTTATCTACAAAATTTTCTGTCTGCTCAACAGAGGTCTGATCTGCAAGCAGTCACAGGCACTCTCTGACCACCCACGGGGTGGTCATGTCTTTTTATACTAATATCTACGTACACAATATTTACTTTTATTTCTTAATGCCTTTTACCCATGTTGGCAAGTGCACTTTCACTATAAACTAATCTCCAAATGCCAACATCACTACAGGAGATGGAGGACAAGAAGAAGGAAGAAGAAGGACAAGACACGCCTTGATCCCTCCATCTTGTCTCCATAACCCCCCTGTACTTAAAAAACTTTAAAATCTATATTTCACTTTCTAAATGTGTCTATTTTACACCTTTTACTCTAAAGTGATTCTCTTGTCCTCAAACTCTTGTTATTTCTGTGGATGGATCAAAATCAAGCTACCAGACACTTTTGGCAACATTCTAGGATTTTCGAGACTCCCAAGGGTTCTCCTGGCATCTCTGAACATCAGGAATGATGTGCTGAGATCCCACATCTCCCCCTTCTGTTTGCACTAAGAAGACTTTTTTGGCAACTTGACTCATGACACGTTTCACACACAAAAAGATGCATGGGACGATGAGCATGAGGACTAAGAGAATTATTAAAATATAAAATCTCATTTTTAAAAACCCTCTCCATAAGGGAGAAAGATCAAAAAATCTTGCTAAATCATCAATCTATGATCTAGTGACTTCGCTTAGTTTCTTTATACTGTCTTTTATGTTTTGAATACTTTCATGAATTGATTTTGAATGATCTGAGAGATTCATGCAGTACATTCTTTCAAACTCTTCACATTTATGTCTATGAGCAAGCAATAGATAATCGATTGCTGCTCTATTTTGCAGAGTTGCTTCTCTCACACTGCTTACGTCTTTTAACATATCACTCAAAGCGAGAGAGACTGATTGAGCATGCTTGCTCAACTGGATTGTCATCTGGAGGATCTCCTGCTAGCTGTGCTTCTGTGAGGTTTGCGTTTGGCCCACCTTGATAGCTGGCTCTCAACTCTGTGAGATATCTTCTCCATCTTCTGTCCCAGATAAGACTTTGTGTGTCAGTGAGAATCATCGACACAAGACATCGAATGTCGAATGGCGTGAAATCATACGTATTGAATGTCCCCTTCAGGAGCTGTTTGAAGTACTGCGAATTCAGACCATTGTTCTGAATGGCCTTTGATAAGTCCTTGATCACCTCGTGACCCAACCTTTCCCACCTTGGATTTTGGCCTTGTGCATCATACGTCACTGGCATTATTATGTCTCCGGATCCTCTGATCAAACCCTTTTCTTTTGATAATTCATTCCTAATTTCCTTCCAATCTATTGGTTCTATTGGCTGTTCTTCTTCCTCCTCTTGAAACTCCATTGGCCATTGCCTGCACAATGGAATCGTGGAGGCTCTTGGTGATCCTTCGCTCCATGTCCTTTGACTTGAGGTCTTTGGTCTTGCTCCTAAATCTGGAAATGAAACTTGAGGCTCTCTTGAACGTGTTCTTTTTGCCGCATCAAAAGACTGCAGGAGATTCTTTGCTGCTTCCGCTGCTGAAAGCATCCATGCTGGAATTCCCTCTCTTGCTGTAATGTGTATCATTTCTTCTTCTTGAGGCTGTGCTTCATCGGAGCTGTCTTCAACTTCATATGATCCTGAAGTTGATGGAGTATTATCCTTTTGCTGTGTTGTTTTTGTTTTTGTTTTCTTTAATGTAGCTTTCTTTTTATAAATTGTTGGAAAAAATTGCTGCATTGTCGCAGTTTGGCCAGCAGGTGATGTGGTGGCGCTGTCGAGCAGTTCCGACGTGTCCTGCAATGTGGTCGTCCCTCCACGAGGTGGCGCTGTCGCCTGCCTGGACAACCTTGATGACGACACGAACTCCGTCACTTCCTGCTCGGCAGACTGCAACGCTCGCAGCCGTGTTTGAGACCGAGTTTGCATGGCTGTTAACTGAGCTGACATTGAGGGCTGAATACTTGAATGCTTTTGAGTGGAAGGGGTTTGAACCATAGGGTTTGAAACTAAAGGCATCGGGCTCGGAGAGGGGGTGGAGCCCCGGGATGTCGAACCCCGAACGTGGCCCCTCCTTTTCGCCCCAGACGTCACAGAGGATCGGACCCGCCCCCGACCTCGCTCCGCCGGCACTTCCCGCGCATGCGTGCCTTCGGGGACGCCCCCTGCCTCCCCTGTACTGACGTCACTGTCTCCGTCCCGCTCCACCTCCGAAGTCTCCTCCCTATTGTCTGTTCCTGCCCCTTTCTCCTCCTCCTCTGACGCTGTATCCACACCCCCCGCCGAAGCGCGCAGCCCCCCCCCCGCGGGTGCCCCCCTTCGCGCTGCAATTCGAGCCGATCTCCTGGTCCAGATTTCCGGGTCTGACGTCACCACCGCGCGTCTCCTGCGTCCCTCCGTGGCAGCTCGCTGGAGCTCTGCAGCTGCTCCGCCCTTGCTGCCCATGTCTGACGCCGCCGCGCTGGTTTGAAAGTCCTCCCCGGCCGTCCTTTGAGTCTTGCTCGACCCGCGCATTTTTGACACCGCGCTAAATGGAGCCGCCGCTGCTTTCGGCGTTGCGCTCGCAAAAGCCGCACCAGAACCCGTGTCTCCCATCGCCTCCACGCCCCCCCCGCCGGCCGCCGCCGCTTCTGCGCCGCCGCGCATGCCGCGAGAGAGCGCATCCCCCCTCCCCGCTTGTTCCCTTTGAACCCCCCTCCCCGACTCCGCCACTTTTTCCACCTCCTCTCCCTCTGATTCCTCGATATCGCTAGGAGAAAACTTTATTTCATCAGGGAGTGGAATGGCATCATCTGTGTCTGAGTCAGAGGGTGAAGCCCCCACACTCTCTGGAGTTTCGGGGCGCTTTCGGGTTCCCTTGGGTTTTCGGGATGGTGGGACTGAAGGCAATGACATTTCTCCCGGTCCCCTTTTCTCGGGCACCGTTCCCCCCGGGCTAATTGAGATCAGAGCCAATCTCTGCTTGGAGCCTTGCTCTGGTCCCTCCGCCCTTTTGGGACCCGCAACAACTTGTTGCCTGGCTGACCCTCTCAACTGAGTCGAGGTCGCCTCTAACATAATTCTTGCTGAAGACAGCAATTTCAAGGCTGTCTTATCATCATTAGTGGCTAGAAAATATAGGTGTCTGTTAACTTCTTGCCAAAAGCCTACCTCAAATAACAACCTTGTTTCTGAGTACGGGTAATTACACCGCACCCACAGCAGTAATTCTCTAAGCTTTTTCTTTGGGATCCCCCTTGTGTGTGTGTCTGCCACGCCCTGTAGGTCGGACAGAATTTCTATTTGTTCCTGGGAAAGTGTACCCCCCATGTTCTTAATTCTGGACCTTCTCACCGAATTCCTGTCGTCAGAGCAGTCCGAAGGCTCCTGGTCTCTGGCCTGCAGGTCACAGGAGATGGATTCGGAGGCGCCTTTCCGATTCCGATCCGGGCTGTCCTGCTACGAACTTTCTTCGGTGGAGGTGGAGTGCGGTGTTCTCTGCGGCCGCCGCTTTTGCAGATTCTGCTGGCTGCTTTCTGGCTGTTTTCCCAAGGAGTTATCAGTGCTCTCCTGGGAATGAGTCCAGTTCGGGAGCTGCCCACTCGGAGCTTCAAGGCTGCCCCTGTGCAAGAGGTGCACAACAGAGCTCACCGTGGCTCAGCGAGTGCTGCCGGATGCTGCTGGATCGCCGGTCGCTGCCGAGTAGCTCACTGGGTCGTCCGCCGGGTGCCCACCGGCTGCCCACTGGGTGCCCACCCAGGGACGCCAAATGTCGGGTTCGGCTGTCTGTCTCTGCCCCGACACGGGTAGTGTGGTTCTTGGGTGGCACGCGTTTTAAAGGATGAGTCTGGACTCTTCAGCTTTTCGGTCTTCAGGTTGTTTATTATTTCTTATCTACAAAATTTTCTGTCTGCTCAACAGAGGTCTGATCTGCAAGCAGTCACAGGCACTCTCTGACCACCCACGGGGTGGTCATGTCTTTTTATACTAATATCTACGTACACAATATTTACTTTTATTTCTTAATGCCTTTTACCCATGTTGGCAAGTGCACTTTCACTATAAACTAATCTCCAAATGCCAACATCACTACAGGAGATGGAGGACAAGAAGAAGGAAGAAGAAGGACAAGACACGCCTTGATCCCTCCATCTTGTCTCCATAACCCCCCTGTACTTAAAAAACTTTAAAATCTATATTTCACTTTCTAAATGTGTCTATTTTACACCTTTTACTCTAAAGTGATTCTCTTGTCCTCAAACTCTTGTTATTTCTGTGGATGGATCAAAATCAAGCTACCAGACACTTTTGGCAACATTCTAGGATTTTCGAGACTCCCAAGGGTTCTCCTGGCATCTCTGAACATCAGGAATGATGTGCTGAGATCCCACATTTATATTGATGAATGGAAATTGGTAAAATAAGTATTTAGGTGCATGTTGATGGGAAAACATTTGTTATACATGATCGTAGTCAGTTGTACATAGAATTAATTCTACCAACTCTTAAAGGCCTTTGAAAGGATGTATTAAAATTAATTTATTTAACCAGATTAGCTCAGGAAAATTGGCCCAAGGAGAAGAAATTGTGCCCTGGTGGGATATATTTGCATAGCAATATTGGTTAATATTTTTTATATTCTGTGAATAAGCCACAAGAAGAGTCCTGGCATTTCAAAGAGGTGTAACATAATCCTGTTTGGATTGTTGTCTACCGGTTTGAAAGTTAGGACATAAATCTATTTCACTTTAAACTAGACCTGTTCAACATTTATTTTTTCTGTGAAGAAAGCTGTCTCTTTCTTTTGCATCTTTTTTTGGTGTTTACTTTTACTATTTTTTAGTGGCCCTATTCAAAGGAGCTACTTAATGCAGAAGCTGTGTATGCAGGCGCAGCAAAACAAGGAGTTCATTCACCACTTCCCATGGGTGGGTAGGTGTTCAGCCATTCCCAGGAAAGCAGCGTTCCAATAGGCAGAACAGTCACTTGGGAAGACAAACCCCAGTGCTCTGAACACTGCCCCTTCCTTCTTCTTCCCCCAGCTCTACATGATGAACAGGATGCTTTAAGGGTTGGGATATCCCTTGGGTCAGTTTGCGTCAGTTGTCCAATCACTGTACCCCACTAATCTCTTGTGCAAGAAATTTCCTACTTGCTGGCCAGATGGGTGAGAAATGGAAAAGGCCTTGACACAGAGCAGGCATGTTTCAGCAACAGCCAAAATATCTTTGTGTTATCAACTCTGATTTATTTACAAATCTAAAACGTAGCACCAAAGAAGCTACTATTAAGAAAATTACCTCTATCCCAGACAAAAATGGAGCAGAAGTTACATATTAAAGTAGTAATCATCAAAAGTAAACCAATTACAAATTCAGTATATAGAGATCTGCTGACTTAGAGGACAAGCTTTAGTGTTTTCACATCAGAAATAGTTGAAACCAAATAATCTAGATCATGGAGTTTTGCCATCACTCGTTTAATGTAACATCTGATTAAACTGCAAATGTTTATGTTTTCACCATATTATGAATTTATTACAATTAAATGCTGTGCTATTAATGCTACTTTCCACTTGTTTTCAGTTAAATACTCAGTACTGTTTTCCATGGGTTGAAGACTTGAGTACATAAAATCTAACAGGATCTTCTGAATGAAATCACTAAGAATTCTTTTCAATTGCTAAAATGTGGACTTTCAGTGGCTAAATATATGAACTGCAAGATTTGAAATAACTTCTATTCACTAATTTACAAAGTTCAGCAGAATTGCTGACATGGATTTGAACTCTTCATTTTATTTAACAGTTAGGGTGTAGAAGTCTATTTAATATGAGTACCTTAATAAGATCAAAGAGATTGGAAATTTCTTAGATCAAAGACTAGATTCAACCTTTGAAAGTTTATCACCTTGAAAACTTCAGCTTCCATTGCAAATTGCATTTGTCTTGTTTTCAAGTGTCACAAAAACGTTTCTAGTGTTATCATTGAAGAACTGGTTTATATATTGTTGCCTCCCACCTCCAGTCAAACATGAGTTCTGGCCTTATTGTTATGCTTTTTCTTTTCAGTTTTATATATTTGGGTTTTTTTGTTCGTTCTTTAGCCCGTCCCCCCTCCCACCCTCCCTCAGGGAAAAAAAAAAAGAAAAACAAAAAAAAAAAGAAGGGAAGGACACCCACAGAAATTAAAATTAAAAGTGAGATTATTAGGACAAAAGATCATGGTCACATCATTCTGTTTTGAAATTTTCTGTGCCTGCAGGTCCTTTTTTTTCCTGCACAGAATAGGTGTTTTTAATTCCAAATTTGCTGTTAATTCTAGAATTGGTTAATAATGCTGTCAAAACTCATAATCAAGCTATCTCTCCTAGAGCCTGGAAGTTAATCTTGCTGCTTACTTCATGAGGAGAGTTTAATTGTGTCCTTTCTAGGACCACTGGCTAGTTTCAAAATTTGACAGCTGAAGCTATTCTCTTCAGTTACATTAGCCCACTTTTACTCCCCAGAGTTCTGTTCTCTTAGCAAAAAAATCTATGCAAAAGAAACATGTTTTCAAGCAATATGTTTACATTCCTTCTTATCTCCAATAACATGCATTTTAAAATTTACCAGTATTATAAGATTTTCAATCCCATGACAGGTAAAAGTACAAGTAAAACAGGAGGAATCTTAAAAAAGATCCTTGAAAGTAGAAGAGGTTAAAGAGACAGCTAAATGACCAAGAGGAATAACATGTAGGGGGAAGGGAAGTAAGCATGATTTTTCCCCCTCAGTTAAGGAGTTTCAGAAAAACATATGCTGTAATGTTTATTTTATGAACTTGCTTTTTATTCATCTGAGTCACACCATCATTCCAGTGGCTAGGTACACATACATGTGAAAAGATTTTTTAATTTCATATTTAATTACGTGAGAAATGTTGTGACCTACTGTTTAAAATGAAATTCATATACTGCATGGGTTCTTGTTGACTGTAGAAATCTTTCATACAGGCATAAATATTCTTGCTTTCATGTTGTAAAGTTTCTCCTCCCCTTTATAAAATGCATACAGAAACCTCACAAAATGCAGAATCTTTACATTAGAGCAATCAATTCTGTACATGCTTTATGTAAATTTATAGCTAAGTGTATTCTAGATATTCAGAATGAGATATACTTTAACACTAACTGAAACAGACCACAGAGTACACAGAGTTTGTATAAAGCCCTCTTCCTCCTTCAGCCTAGGAAGAAGTTAAAAATGTATCAAGGGACATGAGGGTGAGTGAAAATGATGAGGCTACAACTGACATGAGGATAAACCAATCATACTTTTCAGACAGTCTGAGTTTCTCATGCTTTGGAAATTTCCTACTTTTCCAAGGATTGGCTCTTTTATTTCTGTTTAACAGTCATGACAGTTTCTAGTTTATTGCTGAAAAATAGATGTGAAATAAATTGAATTTCACTCTCATTTCTTTCTCTGTGTTCCTTAGGGATTCTAAAACCATATCCACACTGGATGTTTTTGAAGTATAAGAAGTGAAGATATATGATTCCTATCCATAGTAAGCCTTTTCTGTTTATAAACTTCAATTGTTAGTGTTAAAATACAAACTTTATTCTATTCTGAAATTAACATGCAGATCTTTTTTTTCCCCTCTTTATATCTCTCGTAGTCATATTAAAATGTTCTCTACTAAGGTAGCACTAGGAAAAAAAAACACCTTTCCCCTCATAACCGATTGGAAAAGATGAGACTAGCAACTGAATAACACTTCTGTGATCACCAAGGAATAGTGCATTAAAAAAGCAAACAAAATAAGCTTCTATGTAAAGTAGCAATACAAGATGGGAGAAAAAAAAGCATTATGTAAATCTGTTTTTGCAAACCACTTCTATGTGATTCCTAACTCATATTTTGAGAAGCACAACCCAGCAGGCAAAGTCATAACTACACAACTTGGTAACTGTTTTCTATTTACTGGAACACTGTGGGATTAAAGGTTCAGATGAAATGTGAAACTTGTGTTCAAGCTCACTGAAGAAAGGCTGAAAAAAGAGGAAAGAACTAGAAAGCAAGAAAGTGAATGAATCCAGACAAGATTAGGTAAAAGGAAAATGAATATAGAAAATCAGCGCTAAACAGCAGGAAAAATGAAAAAAAAAGGAAGAGGGAAAAGCGTAACATTAGCTTGCGCTCCTGTTCTTTAATTAAATGTGACATGCATAACACACTCCAGAATTAAAATACACTCCAGAATTAATTCTCGAGGCTTTGTCTAGATTACTAAATTAAACAGTGTCAGGGCAAACCCTTAAATACTGCCATGTAAGCATTTGTACTCCCAAATCAATAGCAGATGCTCTGCCATAGTTCTGGCTTTGGCTAGAGCAGACTGAGGCTGGGGTGAGCCAAAGCCAAGGACTGTTGCTGCCAGTCCTGTAGAAGGGCAATTCTCCTCTCAGTTTCTGGAAGGGAAAAGCAGACGAGAGTGAAAAGATCTCTCAGCTGCATGGGTACAAGTAGTGTTTTGCTAGTTGCAGTCAAGAGAAAACTATACCCTCTGGAAAATTTAGTTTATTAGAAAGACATATTCAGCGTTCATTCAGTGGGCTTTAGGAACCTGAATTACTCAACCCTCTGCCCTTCTGGCCCTAAACTAACAAAAAACTGGCTTTGTATGACTGTGAGAAATCTCAGTGAAGCAACTGGAAAAGCTTGCATTTCACCTCTTTAATATTATATTTTATATATAATATATTATATTTTGCTCTCCTATATTTTGTAAATAGATCTTAGTGTTTCTGGAGAGTTTATTCAGAAATTAAAGGCAGCATAATCCCGCCATATTACAGATTCTGATTTTGACAAATTTTAATTATGCTAGGTAAGACCAAGTTATTATTTATTTCTGTACATCATCTGTGAAATAATACTCTGTTACTCTAAAAATAATCTATTATTATATAGTACCAGTATTTTCACGATGCGTATAACAGTTTTCAGCATTATTGATGCCAGTGTTACTAGTCCCTATTCTGATCTTCTGATCTTAGGATTCTATATAGCATACAAATATTATGCTAAAATGTTTTGAGTTGAAGGTACCTTGAAGGCTATTTATGTTAATAAAAAGAACTGCCTGCATTACAGTTCTTCCCTAATGGTAAAGAAGAATGCTACAGATGTAATGGAACATACAATGCTTAGAAATTCATAGCTCAGAATGCTGCCTCTGATCTTGCTGCCTTATTTTGGTGAGAAAGACAAATGAGATGCTTGAAGGAAATATTTATAATTTATAACAGGAGCTACTCTAGAATTTTGAAATTGTCTGTGTGATTTTAACATTCTGTGCTTGTTAATTTACATGTTAATCCAAATTTATTAGGCTACTCTGAAAATTTCATCCACAAAATACAACAGGACACTTGTAAAACATCTATAAAATTGGAGTTTCTTTGTCTCATTTTGCATTCATTTTTGTTATGCTTTAATGCTATTTTAATCTCTCTCATTATCCATGAAATGGAGTTACTTAGAAATAATGAATACATGAAAAATTTTAAGTCCTTTGTTATCTTTTCATAAAACAGTTTTTTTTCTTCCTGTAAACACTGCAATATAAGCAAGATTTAAAATTCCAGTTTTCCACAGTACTGGGCCATTTCACTAGCTACCTTCAACAACAAATACAAGCCCCACAGGGACCAGCCCAACTTCTGTTCAGAACTGAGATGAAAGAATGATGTAGGAATCTTTATTCTTAGCAGAACCTGTGCTGGGTCCAGCCTGGTGGGAAATGATAGAGAGCTCCAAATGTATCATCTCAGGAAGGGAAAGCTACAGAAAAACAATGGCTTTTTTTCATGCTAGAAAGTGATGGTTGAGTTTCGTCCTCACTTTCTTTTTTAGCCAAATATTAATATTAATTATTAAAATTATGTTTCCTGTCTTATGTTGCTATGGTAATCTTGAAAAACAAAAACTCAGGAACACAACCAAAATCTTACAATAATTATTAGTATACAACACTATTTTCAGGTGGATACAATCTGCTAGTGATGGCAATTGTTGCAGCAAATAAAGGTGGGCTTAAAATTATTTCTGTTTAAAGATTAAAATAACACAGATAATAATATGATATTTAAACTATTTCTAAACTATACACATGGCATGAAGCCATAACATGTTGAAAAATTAAGATCATGAATAGCAGATTGGTCAGTGTTCATTGGAATATATTTAGAAATTTGAAACACTAATAAATTTCACTGTTGTAATTTCTATTCCACTTCTTAATATTGTAGATAGGTAAGCATACTAACAGCTTTGAATTCTATAAAAGACACTGAACAGGAGCAGAATATATAAACTATGTAGAAATTAGAAAATTATTTTTCAACTGACTAGTTTTTGTAACTGTGTATTTAATCCTTGTCCATCTAGGGGTCCAAATTTCCTGAATAAATACAGTTCCTAAAGAAATAAATTCCCACATGTTCTTGTAAAATGAGTACTCTACCAAAAGGGCAAAAAATGAGAAAAATGAGAGAGTGAGTGAGTGACTGACTGAATGAGTGAATGAGCAATCTGAAAATCAAAAATATCCTATAAAATATTTAAGGAGAGAAAATTGTAACATAGCTATGCTGTGCAAAGCTGGTATATTTACAGAATTATCATTGAAGATTGTTGCTGCCTTTTATACTGAGTCAGTTATTCAGGTTAAATACTACACTATCGATATTTCAATTCCTTCCATGTGTAAAACTGTTTTGGCATCATATTGCCATGAAATATTTGAAAATTAATGAAAGCAAGCTACCTAGTTCTGCCTGCTACAACTCAGTACCTTACAATGACAACAGAAGGATAAAAACAAGCAAAATCTGAAACTACCTTTTTATGAATTCTGCTAATCTCAGAATGAACCATGCAAATGCTCCTAAATCCAACATCTGTGCATTTCTAAAGTAGAAAAAAAAGACAACATAAATATTATAAAGCAGATTTTTTTCCTATATTTTAAATAAATTTGCTTGGTCATGGTCAGTGATTAAAAGCTCAACTATGTACGTAGCTTTTTTAGAGGCAAAACTCCCTAGGGGAGTCATAGGGGAGCTTTAAAAATTGCTGTAGGGCACAGAGATCTTAAATGGTGGTTAGTAGGAAATCTATGTTGGAAATCATAACTAAAGTTTTAAGTCTATAGAAGATAAGCTAATAAACACTGGGGAAGAACTCATGAATATGTGAGAATGAGGTGTACAGATCCTGATGTATTGCAGATCACATATTTGCTAGCATACATTGAAGGAAGAGCTTATAAGGAACAGAAACAGCTGCCTGTTTCTAGGTGTGCTGCCAGCAACATCTCTAATAAAATAACTAGAAACAATTAAAACCAGTGGGAAGAGTGTCATATATTAGCCCAAATCTCAAAAAATTAGGAGACGGCCACTGAGCAACAATGGTGCTTTAGGAGATGTAGGAGAAATACGTGATTTTAAGATCTTTTTACCCATTCTGTGATAATTCAGAGCTTTTGAAAAAGATTCTGAAACCCAAATATTCTTTAGTATACTCATATGTGAAATCAGATTTTGACCCAATTTATTTTTTTACTGAAGTGGAGGTTGAACCAGATAGACTCCACAGATCCCTTCCAACTAAGTCTCCCTGTGATATGATGATTTCATGTTTTTTAATAACCTGACACCTGGAACAACCATGCTGTCCTACTTTTTTAGGTGTGAATTTCTTCAGCCAAATATTAAGCAGAGTCCAATTATTTAAACTTTCTTGTGTAGAGTAATTGTCTTTAAAAATTAAGAAGCCCAAAGGGAAAATACAAATACTGGAAGAAAGAGAGATTGTAAAAATACAGCAGCAAAAGTTATGTGACAGCTTACATTGTACTGAGTATGTGGACATTCTGGGTTTATTATGTAAAGGTGCTGTTCAGCTGCCAGCATCCATGATGTCACTTTGCAGACAGTCACCAAGGTCATTGAATTCAGGGGGGTTTGTTAGCCAGCTTTCACTCCTTTCAGACAGGAAAGCAATTAAAATCTCTTTGTCTAAAAATAGTGAAATTGCACAGTCTCTTTCTGAGGTACCTGGAAAGAATGGAACAAAAACATGCCAGGGAAAATAAGCAGAATTTGTCTGGAGTAGTGCAGAGAGTGGAGTTATTGATTTGTAGGACTGTAAGTTTGTAAATAACAAGATGAAACATAAAAGATGGAGGCAAAAGTAAACACAAAGCCAAGAAAAAATCAGAATCGTGAGTGACATTGGTCCAAAAAGGATAAGGCAAAGATTGATACATGTAGTCTTGAGAAAGACTGGAAACAAGGTTGTGAAAGAAATGAAACCTCTTGGAGTGTGCTCTTTCTGTGCTCAGGACAGCAGAACTGCTCCTGTGCTGCTGTGAGTGAAAAGTGAAATAGTGTTGCAATTCTACCTCATTGTTGCATTCAACTGAAATTTCCAATATACACTTAATAAAGCTAGATTCTATTTCTGCTCAGATACAGAATGGAATTCATACTTATTTTGGTATGAGGACTTTTACTCACTTTTGATTTATGCTTTGTGAAAGAAAAGTCTCTCTCTATTGGCAAGACCTTGTAAACAAATTATCTGTCATACATGAGAAACCCACAACTAAACCTTTGTAGCATCTTGCTATGATCACTACACTTTCTCTTGCAAGGAAGAATTATGCAGAAAGTATATATTTTATTTCAGTGACATTCAAACTGTAGCCCATGTTGTCTATGGACACTGAACTAACTGCTCTAATTAATGCTAAGAAGAAAAGCAGATTTTGAAACAGAGTCATGCAATTATCATAGTTGGAAAAGGTCTCTAAAATTATCCAGTCCAACCACTGACCTAGCAACACTGCACTCATCACTAAACTTTATTTGCAAGTGGTTGACAGCTGGCTGAGCATGAGCCAGCAGTGTGCCCAGGTGGCCAAAAAGATCAAGGGTACCCTGGCCTGTATCAGGAATAGTGCAGCCAGCAGGAGCAGGGAGGTCATCCTTCCCCCCTGTACTCGGCACTGGTGAGGCCACACCCTGAGTGCTGTGTCCAGTTCTGGCCCCTCAATTTGGGAAGGACTTTGAGATGCTTGAGTGCATCCAGAGGAGACAACGAAACTGGTGAGGGGCTTGGAACACAAGCCCTGTGATGGGTAACTGAGGGAGTTGGGGCTGTTTAGCCTGGAGGAGACTCAGGGGTGACCTTATCACTCTCTACAACTCCCTGAAAGGCGGCTGTAGTCAGGTGGGGGTTGGTCTCTTTCTCCAAGCAGCAACTGACAGAACCAGAGGACACAGTCTTAAGCTGTGCCAAGGGAAATACAGGTTGGATATAAGGAAAAAGGTTTTCAAAGAAAGGGTGATAAAGTAGAGGAATGGTTTGCCTGGGGAGGTGGTGCCGTCACCATCTCTGGACGTGTTTAGAAAAAGACTGGATATGGAAAACAGTGCCATGGTTTAGTTGAGGTATTAGGGATGGGTTGGACTCCATCTTGAAGATCTCTTCCAACTTAATGATTCTGAAATTCTGAGATTGTCTTTTATGGATTTTATTGAAAACATGATAGGGTTCTTTGCTCTGAAACATTAGAATCTTAGATTTCAATAAAATAAAAAGATAAAAAACTTGAAATTTCAGGAGCATGAATAAAAGCAGCTATATAATATTTTATGTAAGCATACCCTTGTACAGCATGTGTTTCTGGGGAGCACCCACCTCACTATGATTTTACCATGGTGATCAAAATGAATGTTTAGATGCTTTTCCATTATAAATATTAAATAAATGTATGCATGCACAGTCATGTCTCAGTGATGGCACAGAAGGAGACAACACAAAGTCACTTTCTTCTTCTTTTGTTCCTAATCTGGTTAATATAAATCTCCTCTTCATCAATGCTGCACCCTACTGTGGCACAGGAAGGTTTAAACTTTAATGTAAATATTTACATTATCCCTTCAAAAAGAAGGGGACTGTATCAACCACATCTCTAAATACAGAGCTTTGAAGTATTCCCTGCAGACCTTGAAAATGTAGCACATACTCTCAGGCCTCATGACAAAATAAATGTTGGCTGGAATCCAAGTATTACTAATTTAGGCACCTTACTTGGCATCTATATTGGCAGTCATTTCATCTCATTTTTGCCATCTAAAAGTTAGATTGCATTCTCACCTGGAGTTCTCATATTTTCAGCGCAGACAAAAAGATAACCTTGAGAAGGCTAATTGATTTCTATATCTTACATGTCCATAAGTATTGGATGAATTTGATTACGTAGGACTGTGATCATGGCCTTTCATATGTAAAATATTTTCATTTCTAAAGCCTAGATCATGTGATCATGGCCTTTCATATGTAAAATATTTTCATTTCTAAAGCCTAGATCTTTGTTTCTCTGACACGCTACCTCAAGTACACTCTCACTCCTGTTCCTATAGTGGCATCTAGAAGGAGGAAATGCTAGACACTGTACAGTCATATAGCAAGAGGTGGCACTAACAAAGTTTGCATTTCAAACAGGCAACACCAAAAAAATGCAGAAAGACCCTGTTCTAACCTCCCCCATTAGGTGAGTATGGGAAGGAGCAAAATTCAGAGAAGGGCAACAAGAAAGATAAAAGTTACAGTACAGACAGGATGACTACAAAAGTGATTTCAGTCTGGGAAAGACTTATCTGAGTGCAAATACTTGGATTCTGAGTAGCGAGGATAGATGAATGAGGCACAATTGCTTTCAAAAGGAAACTGGGTAATTTTTGAAAGGTTCTGAAGCAATAGTGAATATAAAGACAATAAACATAACAGAGTCAGCTGTGTTGTAAGGGACCCTCAAGGATCATTGAGTCCAACTCCTGGCCATTCACAGGACAGCCCCAAGAATCACACCCCGTGCCTCAGTGTTATTCAAATGCTTCTTGTACTCTGTCCAGATTGGTGTTGCAACTACTTCCCTGGGGAGCGTGTTCCAGTGCCCAACCACTCTCTTGGTGAAGAACTTTTTCTAATATCCAGCCTAAACCCTGACACATTGGAACAGGCTGCCCAGTTATGTAGTGGAGTCACAATCCTTGGAAATGTTCAAGAAATGACCAGACACAAACAACCATAGCTTAGTTGATATGGTGGTGTTCAGTCAATCGTTGGATTCCATGATCCTGGAGGTCATTTCCAATCTTAAAGATTCAATGATTCTATGAAAGAGAAGGCAGCTTGGAAACAATAAATGTACTGTGTGCCTGCTAAGTCTCGAACAGCCATGCTTTTTGAGAATGAAATGCCTCTTTGCACTTATTTTCCTCTCTCTGATGAGAGCAATTTGCTCCTTAGAATAACTCTTTTAGGACACTATCTCACCAGGTGCACCTGGAGAAGGAAACTGCATGCATGTGACATTAACTATGGAATAATCTCTGGTCCTGGAGCTCTAAGTGGATGTTTTCCAGGAATCAGCATCCCTCAGCTTAGCTCATATTTTGGTAGCAGCCCAAAGAGCAAGAAACTTCTGTCATGTGTGCTTCATGTCAAGACTGCTCTGTGCATAGGAAGTGAAATCTGTCACAATCCATGCTTATGCTGTCTGTATGGTGCAGACTCCGGAGAGCCTTATTCTTCCCACAGGGTAAAGGTTTCCTGGATGGGAGATACATCGGCATCATTCCAAAAGGCAGCCTTAGAGCAAGGTAATATGTATGCACTGAGGGGAATTTGTAACAAGGTAGCAAATCAAGCTACTTTATCCTTTAAGTTGTTGCTACCTTTTAGTTTTATAAGAATAATTATCCTTAAAAACATAGTACAATAGAACAATCATCTTTCTAGTGCTTTATAGCAAAATGATTTTGAAATAAATGAAAGTAAAAATGGGTTTGAAAACAAAACTTAATATTAATCTAAGGTAATGCTATTATGAAATACAAGGTTTTTATGTGTACATGACACAGAAATGTACACATTTATAGAAAAATATACACATATATGTACATATTTATAGAAAAATATCAAATAACAATGTACATTTGATTAAAATCAGGATGAAGTGTGCCAATCTGGCTAAGAAGGAAGTAAACAAATCAACCAACCAAACATAAAAATCCACAAAAGTAAAATGTTGTAAAAGGCAATGAGGTATAATGAGATTATTCAAAGGAAATGTGTTTCGGCAATATACTGCTTTCCCTAAATCAATCTTTGTAACAAGCAGTGATTATCAAATTAATACTATTAACACTCCTTTCCAATTTGTGGATTGAATATTTTTTAACTGAAGCCAAACCAATTAGTCCACTCTCCCTTTCAGATATCACTAGATGAGACGGTTTCATGGTACAAAATACAGAGGAAGCATATGCTGCAGACATATAAGTATTTTGCTCAGCTTTGTGAAAAGTAATGAGATGAATAGTGTATTTTGTGTTGTTTGATGATACCTTTAATTTGGATTCTGAAAATAGAATCTTCATGAATGATTTCCTTGTTGGGTTCTTTCTTTTTTTTGTTGTTGCTGTGATTGGAAGGGGTTCCTTTTGAATGCACTAAGGGCTAATGAACCAACATAACTTGTAGACACTCACAGTTTGAAAATGGCTGTAGGCAATTTCTCTTTTGTGTTTTTTTCTTTTTCTTTTTTTCCTTTTGTTCTGTTTCATACTTTTTTAAAGACTCAGCAATGCTACAAACTAATAGTTTATGGCAGTCAGCTAATGAGTTGAAACTTCAGTGAGATAGAAGGCACACACAATGGAAATGTGTGAAAAATTGAAATTACAAGGTTGTTAAGGTAACCCTATCTTGGTTGTGTATTTGTGAAGCTTATTATGATGCAGTGAAATGAAAACTTAATAAACATATCCAGCCATTATGAAGAAAAGAAAAAAAAGATATCTTTTTGAACTACAAGACACATGGATTTGCTGTTGCAATTGTATTGTAATGGAAATGAAGCAAGTGACAAACAGTACCCAATTGCCCCTTATGGCTAGCCTGTGCCAATATAGAACATTAAAAAGTAATTTTAAAAACTTCCCTTTTCACATTAACTTTTTTAAACCAGCTGACTTGGTGATTTTACAAATGAGAATTTAAATGAAAATGTTCTATCCATTGAGAGCATGTGAAGAATGTTAACGGGGTTTTGGAATTACTGCCATGATGTGCTTCCAGTGCAGTGATTTTGCTTATTTAAATACGTAAGTTCATGCTTACACATACTTGCAGAACTTAACACCAAGGATTAACACCAAGGAAACTGAATAGAAGGAGAGAGTCATTATTCTGTCATACCATGGTTTACTGAACTACCATTGTCTGCGCGATTCACTTGTAGTCAGGTATGATTTCTTCTCTTGATGAAATCAAACTCTTTGGATGAATACAGTGTATTAGGGCAACACTGACTCTGATCTTTGCTGTGCTGTTAGTCCTTCTCTAGTTTTCTTAAGCTTCCTGTCCCCAGGAAAAGCAGAAAAAGGTGGGTCATTTAAAAAAAACCAAACTTTCGAGCTTATGCTTTTAATTTGTGGTGGTTTATGAGAAGTTGAGGTGGGGACAACAAATGTGTTTAGTCTCAGACCACCAGTGATGAGTCTCAGACATAATAACATAAAATAAAGCTATAGATAATAGACTGCAAGAAAAGGAGATGAGTGTGTGCCTCCACATACTACCATCGGATTAGTAGTTAAACTACAAAAAGAAGTCAAATAAGAATCTGACAATTTGTTGTTGCATTTTAACCTAGAACAAACATTAAAAATACAGACACTACAATTGCTGTCAGGTTTTTCCTGAGGATGTAGAACTGAGAATGCCATCTGCAGTAGCTGAAGAGAGATTGGAATACTGCTCTTCTGAATTGGACATCTCATCTGACAACTAAATCCAGCATATGATACTTGACAAGCATGACTGATTTTCCCCCCTAGATTTCAGGTTGCAATATCTTTTGAAACAGAATCAAAAATGCTGTTTATGTGCTGGTAGAATTAATCTTCATTTTTGGCAATGAGATGGGCTGCCAACTGAAAATAATATACAACCCTGATAATTTTGATTATCTTTGTAGTGGAAGGACCTGGTGCATGTGGTAACCAAGCCCAAAATTCACAAGAAAATACTGAGACATTCGATATATTTTATCATTGGAAAATATCTAATCATTACACTAGATTGTGATTTGTGAGATGTCCACATAATATGCCCATTTCACTCTTTTTGTGAACCTTGTTTTTTCTTTTTAGGGGGAAAAAAAAAAGAAAAACGTACTTAACGGATTGGTCTAGGTACAAGGCAGAACTCTTTACGTGTATCCTTTGTACCCTTCGTATCTAAAGGAAAGCATTCATGAGAATCTGATCTTTCCTTGTCTTTCTGGCTAAGCTGGTTACAACTGTTCTGAAGGTCAGATAGGGTACTTCAGAAACAATTCAAAGATGAGTTCTATAATTTTCGATTTACAAAGGAGCAATTATATTATTTAATTCAATAATGGAATTTTGAATTAGGAAGCTTCATATATACCTATTCAGACTCTTCAAGAGAAAAATAAAATTGACCTTTTTGAATAACAAATTGCAAATACAATACAGTTCCCATCCCTCACTCTGTGGCTTCTGAACAAAGCTGTGAAGTTTTTGGTTGATTTTTTAAAAATTATATGCTTTTAGTAAGGATTGAATGCAATTATTTAAATACCCTACTTTTTATTCACTTATTCCACACCATAGCTATTCTGTACTGTGCATATTCAATACAGAAAAGTTCTTTATCTTGTAATCACTGCTAAGAGTAATTGCAGCAATTTTTATAGAATATACATGATAAATTTTGAATTCATCAAATGAAAGACAATTAATGTAATTCACCTTTTCTTAAAAAAACACCTCTTGTATTCTGGTGATGTCAGACTGATTCATCAGATTTCTGGTTGAGACTAATTTTCAGCAACAAACTTGGCTCCCCGAATAGTGCATGCTGAATTACAAGGTGGTGAAGAACAGGTAATTCCTCTGATAAGAAATCTTGGGTTAATTTGCACATCAGTCCTAAGAGAATATGGTGGGGCTAATAGGCACCTGATCTATCATTTTCAAGAAAATTTTGAACTCTGATCAGTTAGGGAAGACTGAAGCATGTATAACACCAACTCAACAATATCCATGTAAAACATTATTCTTCTAAGACTGTTTTATTTTCTCTATGTTGGTTGTCAAAGGAGACTGAAAAAGAATCTCAAATACAACAGTGTAGTCCTATGACTTAGACAACAGAGTGGGCATATGGCTGACTCATGGCTGATGCCTCCTCACAGGCAGAAAATGGATGACTACTCTGCCTGTATTGATATACAGATAGGTTCGAAGTTATAAATTACATATATTTAACTTTTGAATAAGATTTTCAAGTACCTAGATTAAGCAGAATAATATAACCATGGAATTAAAATTTTCACCTTTTCATAAATCACATTTCTTTCTCTTTGCATGCTCACACATTCCAGACATTAGCAGTATGGGCTTGAAACAGGCTGAGTCAAATTTTCTAAATAATTCACTTTGTATTTTTCTTTTGAAATCTTTGACAAGTACATATGTCTGTGATTCATTCAATTTATGCTGCTTTTCAGATAACTTGTGTTTGTATTCATCCATAATTAATTTAAAAAATTGTACAAAATATTTTAAATAAGTACTATGAATTATGTTAGCTGAAAAAATTTATGACAGATGTGATAGATTGTTTATCAAAATCTTTCCCCTCTTCTCTACTTCTGAAAATTCAGTCCAATAATTTGTGAATATATTTAGAATACAACTATGTAAATAATTCACCAAGTTTTCTTATTCCAGCTTTTGTGGAAAATCCATTATTGTTCATTTTGCCTCTGTAGCAAGTGACCCAAAGTTCAATGCAATCTCAAACTGTTCTTCCATTACTTCATCAGGATTTGGATCAGTGACTTAGCCCAAGCATGGAATGGGCTTTGCATAGAGGCTGCTTCAAATCTCACCACTGCATATCTTATCCCATTATCCATTGTTAATTTACATGCCTATTTGAAATCAAAGTGGAGCATGTCAATTGAAAGGCAGTATACAACTAGATTAATTTAACCTTTGAATATATTTATAAAAAGAATGGTGAATTAACCAGCAATTATAGTGTTTACTTTCAAATAATTAATAACCAGATGACCTGGGAATGGTTTAACTTATTAAATTCCACCTATAAATGTAAGTGGCTATGTAGGTAAGGTGTACTGACTATTTTTTTTTTTTAAATGAGATGGGTGATTTTCATAGTTGTTAGCATTTATGTTGATTTCTATAGAAGACTGAGGTGGGGGTAAGCTGAGCCAGACTATGGTATTATATTTCTGCAAGGTCTTGCAGAATTTTAACAGCATCATTTTTGTTATTATACAGTCAATATGAATTCAGTCTTCTATTTTCTGACTCTGTGGTTCTGATAGGTTTCACTTGTCAGGGTTATGCATTTTTGTTATGTTAATGAATGAAGAAAGCTCATACAATTTTAAAATACCTTACTGAAATGCTTGAAAGGCAAAAACAAACTGGAAAAAGTTGTACATCAAAATTTGGATTTAAAAGGTTTTCTGCAAAGAAAAAATATTCAACTAAATTACACATGCAAATTTATTTCACAACTTCAGTTAGTGCTCAAAGATAATGAAAAACAGAGTTTTGCTTAGTATACAAACATGGTTGATATTCATAGTAATATCAATTGCACTGTGATCAGGAAAATAAGGCTTATAACTTCCAAGTATTATTTTGAGGCACATTTTGTGCCTTCTACCTGCACAGAGGACAAAATTAAAATACCAGTATCAAAAGTATTTCAGTACTGTTCTGTGTTTGTAATTATGCTGCACAGTCTTTTCTTTAAAAACAGCCATTTAATAGAAGTTAAACAGCCTAAGCGAAACAACAAAAAAAGAGTTTGATATTTTTAATAAATATTTAGTTCCCAATTCTTATACCTATGCCCTTTCAGACCATTTTTCCTAGGACCTGAATTAAGGCAGTATGAACACTCTAGCATTTTAGTTCAAGGTAATGATGAGGGAATGGGGTTATCTTATCCTTTACTGACATATTTTAGCTCCTTGCTCCTTTTACAGTTAATGCAGAGATTTTTGATGTCCCAGGTTTCTAATAAAGACCTGAATTAGAAGGATGGGTAGATATGAACATGCATTAGAATAATTTCACCCACTGACAGTTAAAAGTATATACTCATAAAGGACATCAGTCCATTTTGTGCCAATTTAAAACAGCAAAGAAAGTAAATCTGAATACCTAAGATAGCAATTTTTCCCCAGGCACGGGCAGACAGACCCACAGACATAGGGGTTCTACATCATCTGCTATAAGATCAAAATTTTCTGTCTAGAGTCAGTATTTCTTTAGTTTAGGACTCTGACGAAATAACAAAAGCTCTTCTGCTGTCATTCTCATCCATTTATTTGCATGTACCTGTGATTGCAAAATACATTTATGTTAGTAATTTTTATTTTTGACAGAAATCAGAAATCTGTATGATTTAATTTTCTTTTATCATCATATTTATTTTGCAAGTCCAACCAACCATCAAGAGAATGGATGAAGTAGGAAGTATGATAGAGGAAGAAAACATATGAGTAAAAACCAAATAAATTTACTCAGTAACAGGTTTTAGCCATATTTCTGGTCTTGGATACATATAGGATGTGAAATTAAATGATGAAACATAAATTTTTAATAACATGTATATGTACATTTACACATACACAGAGCTGCATTTAAGTTATAGCTGCTACATAAACATTAAAAAACTGTTATACATTTTTCATACATTTAAATACTCTGACATTCTTTTTTTTGGTTAGACGAAAAATACCAGGAAAATCTGACTTGATTCAAATATATAATTTCGAAAAGCCTTTTTAGCAGCCTTTTTCTAACTCCTGGCTTTGGTATCATGGTAAGGCAATTCCACTTTTCAGTTTTGGATACCTCAGGCTCTGTCATTTTTGCATCTTGCTGGTAAGGTTTGGGTGTAAATATCTCATGTGATTTTGATCTCCTGAGGGGATGTTTTGGTATGTATTTGTTTTGAATACACCAAGTTCAACCAATGTAAGTATATGCTGACTATTTGCTCGAGAATTAAGTTCATTTGGTTGTCACCAGTTTCTTTCTTGTTTGAAGTTGCACTAATATTGGAGTTTCTAATCTTTAGAAATAGTTGGATGCTAGAGGGCATGCTCAAGTCCAAAACGACTCTCAATGCTTGCTAAAAGCAGAATTTTCAGGATGGATTCTAGTTTGACCTGACAGGATGTGACTTATATGGTGCTTTGAACATCAATTGAAAAGACAGTTTAGAATATGGACAGACCTTACTATCTAATGTAGGCACTCAATGGACAAGAGCAACAACAAACATATTGGGGCATGCATGATTGATTCAAATTTAAAAATTGACTTTTATGCTTATTTCCATGCATACTTTTTCCCCCTCTCGTTACATAATTTTCACTAGTACTGAAAAGTAAAATAGTTTTGTTTGAGAATGGAAAAAAGTTTCTGTATATTATTTGTATGTAGCCTAAGCACAACCAGATTTCACTCAGCCATTTGTTTTTGATAACTGATCTCTGTATTTTTCAGGTTATAGATGCTATTTACTCATGGTAAGCATTTTTTACTGGACTTACAGCAGTCTTTTGCTAGAGTATGCATGCATTAAATAGAAGAGATATATGAATAACCTCTGCTTTTTACTGAACACTGAAAATAATCTGAGAAAATGGCATTAAATGTTTCTTTCAAAAACACTGCTGTCATTGGAAAATGCTTTAGGCAATGCACTTATCAAACCATATAGTATTGTACATATGTAAAGATTTTATAACATCTAGAGTAGTGATTTTTTTCCTAGTAGCAAACTTACATTACAATCAAGGATTTAAGCAATAGAAATATTAAAAAGCAAGCAAATAAGGGCTACTAAAAACAGAAAAGTTCAGCATTTGTTTTAAGGGGTTTTTACTGTGATAGAAGCTTAATAAAGGTATAATAATGTGCTGCAAAACCTACAATATTATTTTTGAAGGATAAGAAGCCTCCTTCTACTCAGTGTTTATTACTCTGTAAAGATCTCATAGTAGCATATATCTGAATATTGGATTACAATCAGTAATTTTAATGCTTAAAACAGATTTTTATAAGCAATGACTTTACAATTAACATACTAATTTTATAACATTTAATATTCTCTTGCTCATTTATTCAGTCCCAAGATTGAAGATTAGATATAACTTTGCTTGTATTTATGACAAAATTAAATGAACGATTAAATCAACAGCTCTTTATATTTCTTCTAATCATTACAATTGAAAAAGACCTTTATAATTTCTGAAGCAGATTCTATTATTTGGACACAATCAAAGATTGACAACATGGAGCTAAATTATTTCAGAAAAAGAAGAATGGAGAACCAAAACAATACCAAAGGAAATTGCATGAGCTTAACAGATTTAAGTATAAATGGGAGACATTAAAAACAGATGAAATCCAGCTCACAAAAGATATATGTGATAAACATGGCACATAAATAAAAAAACAGCATAAAGAGGCTCCTTCTTTCTAGTAATGAGGGTGGTTCTGAAGCACTGAGGTTAGTAAAGGCAAGATCAGACCCCAGCACAAAAACTCAACAAATTATCAAGCACCAGCAGCTAAGTGAGCCTTAGGAATACTTTGTCCTCTTTGAATGGTAGCTGCAGGGACATGATTCAGCTGGGGAGAAAGTGAAAAATAGCATGAGGAATCAGATCAAAATTGAAAAACATGAACTCAGACAGCAGTCCCAAAGTCATAGCTCCTTGGATCTCTCTTAAAGAAAATGAGAATTCAACCTTCCCTAGTGCATGCACTTGAGCCGTAAGTTTGTACTTCCTCTCTTTATTTCCAAACATTTTTCAGTTTATTATGACTTGCATAATACTATATTACTGTTACATGCATGATACGACATAATATTTCTATGATACTTGCTGTATTTTAACAATGTAGTTAATCAGGTGCAAACTGTCTGCTAAGCATACACTTACCCACTATTACCCAAAACTACAAGTGATATTACTTAGTCATTTTACTGAAGGTTCTATTTGGACAAGAATATTTTTCTCCAAAACATTGTTTGCCTCTTGCATTCGCATCATGAAGTATTACAATGCATTACCTAATACCACTAAAACTCACTGTATGGTGACTAACCACTGCAATAATGTGATCATTGTGTTATAACTCAGCTGTTAACTCTAGCACTTTACTTCAGAAAAAGCATGCTTTACTGTTGGAGACAATTTTTATTTTGCTATTCCTGGTTTATTCAGTCTCTCTTATGCTGGAAAAGCACTGCATTGTCTAAAGAATTACAGAAATATTTGTTTAATTAATGAGTTTATTGTTCGGTTTCATGATCTTCAGAGAGACAGTAACCAGATACATTCAAAAGGTACTTGTCACTCAACAAGAAAATAGAATATCTCTAACTAGATTTACACAATGGTATATCTGTGTTCATAATTCCAGAAAGCAAATCTTTTTGATCTAAGCAGTTCTTTGACTTACAGTTAGGTTTGTAACACCTCATGGATGCCAAACATTCTCTTGCCATCTAAACTCTGAGATTCCCTACTGTTTAGATATGTAGAGGTCTTCTGGTTGAAATATTATGCATTGATATTTTATTGAAAACCTCATCTATATTGTGACCTCTTGGGCTTGAAAATTTTTCTCTTTGACTTCTATATTGGCTGTGGGAAAATTTTGCAGGACAAGACATTTAATCCACTCTAACAGTGACTGATCTTCAAGCTAAATTTTGTGAAATATCAGAAGAGATAAACTAATAGATGAACTATAAAGTACACCTATCTGATCGTATAATTTTATTTTTTAAACATTAAAATCTGGAACAAAAAGAGATTATTTTGTTTCATCTCTTGTTCTGATGGTGATAATTTTTTCCTTGTCATATATATATGAGACAGAGAGAGGGAGAGTATGTGCATGTTGTGAATATTATTTTTGTTTTTAGAAGTCAAAAGATCAGGCTTTGTAATTCCAGGGCTGGTGAGTAGGTGACATGGCCAGGGAGCTGGAAGGGGACTGTATTTTTTAAATCAACACTGCATGAGGGCTTTTAGAGGGCTGGAGAATCCCAGATATTTTCTGGAGAGATCACAGGGTCTGGGGAACAACCATCTGCTGCTGGTATGTGCATGCAAATTTCTCTGTGCATAGGTGTCTCTAGGGGTGAGAAATTTGGGGAGAGTGAGGATTCAGGACCACAGCACAGATGGTCTGTGTGTCCAAGGACAGATACTTTGGGATCTATAGTGTGGTGTAGGGGCAGGACTGGGGCAGAATGGAGGGGCATGGGAAGGTGAGTAAGGGCCTCTCTAACAGTAGCTGATGTGAACCTGCCGCCACTGGGGCTCACATGTTCGGGTGCCAATAACTGGAGAGATTGGGATACAGGGGCAGCTTCTGAGTTTCCAAGTGTCTGATCTGAGCTTCTGCAGAGATCCACACACACCTCCATACATCTCCCACTACCAGATCTTCATTGTAATCAGCAGAAAAAAATATGAGGCACTGGTGTTCTTTGTGTTGATGTGAGACCTGGTCATGTCTGTCTGTGTTGTTGTGTGGCCAGCTCTGTGGACATACACATGTGTTATATACATATATTTGTGTATGGGCCTCCTGGTAATACATGTTCAGCCTCACTGTTGGTTGGACCCGGGGCACACAGCTGCAGCAGCATCAGCTCTACCAGACTACAGATTCAGTCTCCTCTTAACAACTTATACTGAGTTAAGAATCAAAATGTGCATGTTTTGATTAAATACCTAGATATGTCCCACAAATTGGGGAAAATCTAGGAAATAAAACCAAAAAATAAATGTATCACTTGAACACAAATCTGTGCATTTCATTAAAATCAGTCCTTTGTGTTCTCTGAGAACATATTAAGTCTGTTACTCAAGAAATTACCCCTTTGTACATTTTTATTCTTAATAGACAATTACCCCAGCATTTCAAAGAGCTAGTTCAGGGAGGTAAAGCAGTAGTAAACTTCTTGGTCTCTAAGGGGCTCTGCTTTCTGCTGGTTTATCTCTGCTGTTAGATCTGAGCACACTAAGAGGAGCATGAGAGCTGTCATAAGCCTTGTAGGAGGAGCCTGTGGAGGAAGAAAACTGGGCAGCTTCCAGCAAAAACTGGCATTTCCCCAGCTTTGCTGCAATGCAATGGTAGGTAGAATTCTTTCTATTTGTTTTCTTTGTGAAGAGAAAATAATTTTTAACTTTTCTTCTTCTTGACAAGATTTTTCTTGAGAGAGATTTTCTTCTCTCTAGATTTAGTTCTTATCATGCTTTGCAACTATAGAAATTTTCTTCTGTGTGCACTTAGGTCAACATCATTGGTACCTTTACCAGCTACCCCATCTAATATTGTTGCAGCAAGAACTGGGACTTCTTTTGTGACCAAGGTGACTGTAGAATAGTACTAAGAACACTAAAAGCCTTTGGTAAGAGCATGCATTGCATACAAGTATAGCTGAACATAAAAAAGTGTAAGAAAGATTACAATTTTATGATGGAGATTAATAAACTCTTCAAATGTAAATTTTAGACTTCTTTTCTATTACATTATCAGTCAGTAATCTGTTCTACTATGCATTCATTTAAATTAGAACATAATGAAATAACTTTAAAATCAATGTGTACATCCAAAACTTTCAGCAATCATTTCTGTTATTTATATTCAGAACTCCTCAATTTTCTAATCTAGCCTTGTAATTCATTAGTAAGAATTAAATTATTTACATAAAAGTAAGTTAAATAGAAAAAAAAGGATGACATTATTTAATTAGAAAAATAAGAAAACAATTTAAAGTATTCAATGTATGCTTCTATTAAAAAAAAACAAAACCACAAAAACCCCTATTTATGCCACTGATTCTTTTTTTGATTGTCTTCCTTCTATGTATTTTTCAGTTGTTTTCTATTTGGCCTGGGAACTGTTGCACTAATCAATCATTATAGCAGACATAAGCTGAATAAGATCTGAGAAACACTACAGCATGGATATTAGGAGACCATTTTGTCCTTCAGTCAGCTCCAAGGCAGTATTAGCACTCTTCCTGACAGATATTTTTGTTAACCTTTTCTTAAAAAAATTTATGATAGACCTCCCAAGGCAATCTATTTCTATGCTTTATAGTCCTCACAATTTGAAATACCTCCTAATCTGATGCCTTTTTCTACAACTTTACGCTTTCTTTTTTTTTCTTCTTTTTTTTTGCAACATTGTTCATTAAATACTATCTGCCCTCAGTCCTTTCTCCTCCAGGCTAACCAATATGCTTTCTATGCCTTTCTTTTCTCCAAAGTCTTACCTTTCTAGCCTTTCAATGAAAATCAGGGATTGAGAGACTTTAGACATCTGATGACCTCTTTTATAGCTTCCATGAAGTGCAATACTTGTGCCTGATTACAAACCTCCATGAGAAGGCTTAATAAGGCCAGGAGAAAGTACAACAACTAAGTTTTTATTCATTTTGGTATGAGTGCCATTTGTTTCAATAGAACTGCACATGAATACAGTACACAGACATCATAGACATCATATTTACCCTAACTTTAGTTTGTGAACCCCTATAACCTCCTTGACTGTGCAGTTGACATATTGGTGCATTTAATTACTCCTCCTAACAGTGAGGAATCTTGCAGCTCTTCTTATCAGATCACTTGCTGTTTTATTTCTTGACTTTCTTAATACTCTTTTGCACTCTCATCATGTTTTGCCTTGCTTTTGCAGCCCCTCCTAGTCTAGTTTCATCTGTCATACTGTCATCACAGAGGTAATTTGTGAAAATATCATCATACCTTAATGAGGCATATAAGCTATCAGACAAAGAATTCTAGCAGTGATTGTAGCTGTAATAATTTTATTAGAAATTCAGTCAGTAGTGATGCATAGGCATGTCATTTGCTGTATTCATCTCAACATCTAACATTCTTATTCATACACAGGAATATAAACAGTAAAGGCACAGTGTGAAATTAGGATTTTGGTAAAAAACCAAAAATGTTACAAAAAATCCAAATTAAATCAGCCACATATTTTAGACATCAACATCATTAGTTCTTAGACTGACTTAAAGTTTTAATCTTGATCTAGCTGTACAGCACTTCTAACAATGACTGAATAAACACCAAAGCAGCTTTATAAATTCACTATTAGTCCCAGTCTCATTTTGTAAGTTTTCAGTAGATTTTTGGATTGCATCAGACCCCATCAAAGTCACAACTGGATCTACATGAAAAGCTTTTTCTTTTTTTTTCCCTTTTCTTGTTTTACTACCTTAGATTGTCATGTCTGGTGTACTCTGATTGCTTATGGCTGTTCTTGATGAGAACTCTTGTATCACCTCTCACATTTGTTGATATCTCTTAGCCATGCTTAGAACAACCTCAAGAAGGAGCTTTCCTTCAGGAAAAGCATTTACCTAGCCCTGAGAACAGCAGTCAAGACAAGGCAACTAGCAGAAATGTCTCAGCAGCCAGCAGAGCCCTGTATTCCTTTAACCTTCTGGGCACTGAAGATAGTTTTTGGGAAAGTGAGAAGAACAAGATATTAGCTTTTTAGACAGTATCTAGTGCAACCTTAAAGGGTAAAGGCATCCAAGATACCAACAGGAGCTGGCAAGAAAACATGGGATACTTGTTTTTTTTTCTTGAGTGTGATAACATGCCAGGAAGAAAACTGTGGCACTGAGGGCCTCTGTTTAGGTGCTTGAATTCCACTGAGGCTGTGTGAGTATGCCAGCTTCTAGTCTTAATCTGTTGAGGGAGGAGCTTACCATCAGTCACTTACAGTAATTAGTCCCCTGATTACAATGATTTAGTTCTTGTTGAAGAGAAATGCTAATAAATATTTATAATATCCAAAATATACACTATCATTCAAAATGCTAATAAATGCTGACATTAATTAAAAAATAAACCAATTTATATCAACAGTAAATTTGAAATAGGATTCTTTTCTTTTCCTTGTATACATAATCTAACTGTAGGTTGAAATGTTCCTTATATAAAAATCTGATATATTTTATGTCTTAGATTGCATTCATCTTAGGTTGCATTTATCAGAGAAAACCCTCTGACTGTGAAGCATTTTTTCTTTTATAAGTAATCTCTTTTCTTGGGTCTTTCAGGAAAGCCAAACTGTTTTTATCTCTCTTATTTCCATCTTTATTTCACCAGTTCTTTGAACTTAAACATTTCTAATTTATTTGGGAGACATTATTAGACACTGCAATTCAACAATGTTATTTCTTTGGAGATAAAATTGATGATCATAGATCGTCTTTCTGTTAGATATGTTGATTCATATCTTGGTGTCTCAAAAAAGAAGTGACACTCCCTTATATTTTTTAACTTTGCCTTCACTGTTCAATGTGAAGTATATTTAATATAAAACTTGATGGTTTTCAAATAATTGATATAGGCATTTAAGGGGATAAGTATGTTTAGCTCTATACCAGCCTGTGACTGAGACCAGACATGATGGAAATTAGCATTTCTGGGATGATAAAAGCTTGATAGTGATTTTGGCTGCTTTTAATGATTTTGGCTGCTTTTAATATTTTTTTTTTCCTCTGGAACATACTAATTTTTTTATTGAAATAATCTTGAATGAAATTTTTCACTTATGACATACCTAATGTTCCCTACAAAGTTTCTGGAATGTTATTTAGAAACCTAAGAGAATTTTTTATATTTTCCATCCATACCTCATAGCAAATCCATATGCTTTATGCTGCTTGCAGGTCACCACCTTCTGAAACATTTTCATGAATTCACAAATGACATGAATTTCAGTTTTACAGTAAAAAAGTAATTCTGGATGCTCAAGGCTTTTTTGGATGTCCAAGTAAGTACTGTAAAAAAATTAATTCATTTTTCCTGCTGTTTTTAGCTGTTCTTAGATGTTTTCAGTCAACCAGCAAAATACATTTTTAATGGCAGTAGAACAATATTTACTTGCATTATAAGGACTTTTTGTCCTTGATGAAGGTTTCTAAGGATGTTCTTCTCCTAATATATTGGATACTATCATATTTGATTTTGAAATAGATTAACTTGAAGGTGTTGCTAGTGAATTTGGGTGTTGTTTCTTTGAGATTCTCTTTAATACTGGGTTTTATGCTGCAGGATGGCTTGAAGGCATAGGTGAATTAGTACTTCTGCCAAAGAAGACTTTCTCTCAAAGGAGATTGTATGTATACCTGGCTGTGAAAACCAGTACATTAAATATGGTCTTCAGTAAAATTTCCTTCAAAGTGTCAGTAGGTAATGGATAGTTGTGTTTAGTGGGTAGACTTTTATGAAACCCCCTTCATATTTTTCCCATTTCACTCTTTTACAAATCCCTTTTAAAACTTGTTGAAAAATAAAATCCTAGTGTATAATTAAACAGCTCCATTAAGGTCATGAGATTAGGAGTGAGTTAAATCTAGGCACTTTTTTGAAAGCCAGGTACAAAATTTACCACAAACAAATATCATGCCTCACACGGTGCACTGTTCCTCATTCTGATTAAATGTAATGCTTATGTTAACTACCATGTAAAATTCTATGACAGTTTCCTAAAATGTCCATTTAGTTGAAGGGTTTCTTCATCTGTTTGTTTGTTCTTAATAGAAATCAAAACCTTTATGGAGAGCTGCTTCTTTGAAGCCAACATGTATCTTCCTACCAAGGAGATATAAAATGCTAATCAGGTCCTAAGCTGTGTTCTGAATGATTCGATTAGACTTCTTCTATATCCTACTTCTGGTTACACTTAGGATTTTCCTGATGTTTCCTTTTTTTTTTTTTTTTAACTCTAAAATGGCAACACTGACATCCAGTGTCTAGTTAAATTAATTGCAATTGAGTAGTCTCTAAGGGTATTCCAGGTGCAAATCCTCTGCACCTCTATTCCTTGCATATTTTCTAAGCATGTTTAAAGATGACAGTGCATCCTACAAGTAATAAAATTCAACCTTCTAGGAGATAATTGTGCAATTCAAAGGCAAGGGAATGAATAAAAATATTGATAAATATCATCACAATGATGAAATAAGTTACTTCATATGATGCTAAAATGTTGAATTATTACCAAAAGGAATGCCAGTTCAAGTTTTACAAGTAGAAGAATGTAATTTTTTTTTTCCCCCAGATTTTCTTTAATTGACAAAATCTCTTCAGCTTAGAGAATTTAAGCTTTTAATTACACTTTTTGAAATATTCCTTTTCCCCCCTCAAATAGTGTTTAGGCATTTTAAAGCATTTACAGGATGTAGGGAATGCTAAAGAAGGTCTTTATTAATATAAGAAAAATGACAAAACAAAATTATTTTAGCCATCCTGGGAACTGTGTGCAAATCTACTTTGAATCCAAAAAATTATTTCAATTAGAAGCAAAAATACTGGGGCTTGTGAAAACAAAGGAAGACCTTGCCATATGTCTATGCATCAAAGGAGTTCAACTTATTTTCCATTTCTTAGAAGAGTGTTTTACTTAAGAATTTACAAAAAAAGTTTAGTTTACATCTCTCTAGTATTCTTTGCTACATAAAGAATCTGTCTAACATTTTACAAAAAGTTTCCTTTTTATTGAAGAAACAATAAGTCATGGGACTGATTCTCTAGTTTGGCAGGTATATATTTCCAATATATGGCACAGTTATATTTTGGACTTTGCTTTAGCTAATCAGGCTTTCAAAGTTGCAGGGTATTGAAGAAAAAGCAAAAAAATAGAACAAAATATAATCAAGTCTTTTATAGGACTAAATAGATTAATTTTATTTAGAAAAAAGTTTTAACTCAAATCTCTTATTCTGGCTCATTGGTGGAAGAGAGGGGATACACACCATGGCCCTAGAATAAATGTGACCTTTTTTTTCTTAAAAATGCATGCAAATGAAATGTTTCCTTTTGGATTAAATAGGAATTTTCAATTCAGATCCTAAAGGAACAAATTTGACCTTGATTTTTTTCAAAAAATGATCCTGTGATCCTTGTTGTTCATTGGAGTGTTCATGATTGAGTGCATTGGAATGACTGTATAATAGTGTCTAAGAGAATTTTTTACTCATTTAAACTGGTCTATATAATGGCAGATTATTTTCAGGGGATTTTTTATGTTATTTCGGCTGCCAAGCATTTGCCTTTATTAGTTGGGGTTTTTAATATTCTAGTACACACAATGTTTGATTTGTTAATCCAATTGCAGAAAAGTTTGCAGACTTCTCAAAGTTAGAACAAAGTAATAGCACTCAAGAAGCGTTTCTTGACATACAAAATGAGGTCCTGAATGCTTCTAAAGTTTCAGAGAGAAACTTGGTAACAAAACCACATTATTAACTAGATAAAAGTAGCACAATTTAAAGATAATATGTTTAGAAGGCCTAGAATTGTTAGGAACTTTGTCTTGGTTTAACCCCCCATTCAAGCAACCACAGTCAGAGACAAAGCACCCCACAACTGCTCACTCACTTCCTCACCAGCAGGATCAGGAAGAGAATTGGAAGAGCAAAAGTGAGAAAACCCATGGGTTGAGATAGAGTCAATTTAAAAGGTAAGGCAAAAGCCGTGTACAGAAGCAGAGAAAAGGAATTGATTCACTGCTTCCCAGGTCAGGGAGGTGTTCAGCCAGCTCCAGGAGAGCAGGGCCCTGTCACGCATAATGGTGACCTGGAGACCAACCACCACCGCTCCAAATATTCCCCTCCTCCTCCTTCTCCCCCCAGTTTTGTATGCTGAGTATGATGTAACGTGGCATGGGATATGCCTTGGGTCAGTTTGGGTCAGCTGTCCTAGCTGTGTGTCTTCCCAGCTTCACATGCACTCCCAGCCCCTTGGCCAGTGTGTCAAAATAAGGAACAGAAAATGCTTGGATGCTGTGCAAGCCCAGATCATCAATAACAAAAACATCTCTATATTATCAATACTGTTTTCAACACATCCAAAGCACAGCCCATACAATCTAGTCTAAAGAAAATAAGCCCTATACCAGCCAGAACTAGCACAAGTTTTTGCTCACTTATTAGCTTGCAGTTCCTAAAATATGTCTGCTTATGCTTGCTTATGTTATGTCCTAAGTATTTTGAGAAATGCTTCCAATAAATTATTAAAGAATAATTGTAGGTCATTCCAGTTAATATCTTGCTTGTTGGCACAATCAAAATTTTCTGAAGGGAAGAAAAAAATAAAATTATTGCCCACAATTTATATTCATGACTTGACATCAAATTTTTATCTCACCAAAATTATTAAGAGGACAACTAGACATAGCCAGTATCAGTTAATGCATCTAAATACAAAGATTAGATCCTCAAATGCTTTTCATCAACTTTGGAATAACTACAGAGGAACCTCTATGTTTAGAGACACATAAAGCCTTATGCTGCTTTTATCAAAAATAGATGCTTAAGAAGTCAAGAACTTGCTAAAAAATGTCAAGTTACCAGAAATAGCCTTTATGAAAAGACACAGTCAGAGAAGTTACCTATGATCACAGTGGCTTAACTGGTATTTTGTTTACAATGAACAGGAGTTGTTATTCTTTGTCTACCATACTGCTTGGGTATCAAAGAGGCTGCTGAAATGAGGAGAAAATTGCCCAGTAAGCTAAATTGTTCTTTAACAGTACAGATGTTATTTCCCAACAATTCCCTGTGTGGATACAGTGTGGATTCCTCAGCATGAAGTGTTTGACTCTGAAAATGTAGAGAATTGCTTCATACCTAGGACACACTGAGTGCCTTTATCAAAAGTTAATTTCTTACAGTACAATGTAAATGGATAACCCCTAATGCTCTGGGCATGAATTTCCTCAAATAAGCTAGTTAATACACTTCACTTTATTTCTGACATCTAGGGAAAGTGAGGAAATGGTTTTAGAATTGGCCAGTACTTTTCATTCCATTTAAAAAATCAATTTTGACATTCTGTAATCTAAGTTTCAGAGACAGTTAGGTACTTCAAGACAAGATTTGTGAAATATGTTGGTGCCTTTGGTTGCAGGTGAGAAATGCAGCAGGCTAGATGTCAAAGTAAGACATCATTATCTCTAACTATTAATTCACAATATAAATGAACATGGAATACCCAATGCAGCTCTGGAATTCTAGTTCAAAGAGACATATAGCAGAAACTGAAAACAAAGAGACCTCACAGGTGATCAAAGATATAGCTTAGTTTTTATGAGAATATAATCAGGACCACTAATCTGGAAAAGAAACAAGTACAGTGTAGCAAGGGATATGATAGAAGTTTTTAATATCCTCATATTGCAGTCAAAAGACAACAGCTGTCTCCATTAAGTAAAAGAACAGGACCTATCAAAAAAACCCAACAAACTACATATTCAAAACAAAGAGAAAAAGAAACTTGTTCACACAATGCATAGTAGAAAAATAACGTCTGCTAGTGTTATCTAGATTTAGCAGACTCTTTTGGACACTGATAAATGATACTGAAGGTGTTTTGTTTAGAATCATGTAAGTTTATGTTGGAAGGGACCTTTGAAGCTGATCTAGTTCCAGTCCTTCTGTCACAGTCAGGGATATCTTTCACTAGATAAGGTATAGCTTAGCTTGCCCAAAGCCCCATCCAACCTGACCTTCAACACTTCTGTCATGGTTTAACCCTAGTCTGCAACTAAGTACCATGCATTCCTCTGTTGTGCTGGAATGAGGAAGAAAATCAGAAAGAAAATTTTAAACTCATGGGTTCAGATAAGAATACTTTTATAATTGATATAATGGATATAAAATGTGATAGTAATACTATGAATAATAAAAATACAAATTTTACTACTGCTACTATTACTGGTACTGATGGGGGGGGGAAGGGATGGGCTGGGGGTTAAGGAGTGGGAAGAGAGGCAGAGAGAGAATGAGAAAGAAAACCCAAGAGAAACAAGTGACCTACAATGCAACTGCTCCTCCCACACTGACTGATGCCTTAAGCTGTGATCAGGTCCTTCCGCCCAACTGCCCTCATTTTATGATGAGTATGAGGTTCAGTGGAATGGAAAATCAGCTGTCCTGACCATGCTCCCTCCCAGCTTCTTGTACACCTGTTTTTTGGTAGAGCACGGGACACTGAAAAGTCCTGATATAAACACTGCTAACAACTAAAACATGTCAGGGGTATCAATGCTAGAACCACTAAATCCAAACCTCAGCACTTTACCAGCTACTGAGAAGATAATTAACTTCCACTCTGAATTACATTATGCATCTGTGATCTAACTTTAGCCCTCTAAAATTCAGGTGTGTTTTCTGTACTGTTTATTTGATACTAGATCAACAGAGACAGACGCCACCTTCTACAAAATATTTCCTCTTATCTATTTAAGGCTTCATTTTTAGGATGGAATGGATTGCCCTAATAGAGATAAATTTTCTATGTCTAAATCTGAGTAGCTTTTCTGGACCCTCTTGAAAAGTAGTCAAGTTGCTTATGATATTTGGCACAATGATACAATTGAGAATGAAAAAAAGGAAAAAAATTAACAAGAATCAGGCAAAAAAAGCAGATGAGAAAACACAGCTCCCTCCAAGGCCATCTGCTTTTATTTAGCTTAGTTTTTATAAGAAAAAAAAAATTCCATTAGGGCACATGGGTGAACATTTATTGTTTCTTTGAGGTTGAGTGAACTACATTGCCACTGGTAGCAGTACAAGTTTTTATCCACAATTTTAGCATCTTATCTTTACCATCACTCATCACAGAAACCCTATTGTGGGGAGTTTTATCCATATGCTCTTCTGAGTTAGGCCTTGTTTCTGACTGGAGTTTTGGGCAGTGCTGCTCTTCCACTGCCCTTGTGTGGAGTCCATGAAAGTCATTACAGTTCTGTAATTCCACAATCTTTATCCTTGGCAGGCTATGAAGTTGAAGGCTCTGCTATGGCCTTCTGCATTTTACTCTCTATCATCTTAAACATATTTTCCAAAATATGAAGCAAGGATTCTAATTATTTCAACTTCTTTAGAGAAAAAAAAAGGATTTTGAAAGACATCAAGTTCTCTGCTAGCCAAGTCAGCATTCCAACAAACTGCAGTCACTGGATAGACTGCTAATAAGTTAAGTTTTCTATCCCTGTGATGAAGAAATACAATTCCAAGTGAGATGGAGCTATTTCTGAAAGTGAATTAAAAAAAAAATCCCTTCAACTGTCCTTAAGAACATACCATGCTGTTGTGAAATCCTGTCCTGAGCTTGCCATGCCTTTTACAATCTCACCAGAAGCAATCCAGATGGGAAAAAACAAAAAAAAGGGAAAAAAAACCCAACCAACCAACCAACCAAAAAAGCCAAACCAAACCAAACAAAAAAAGAATCTAAAAAAACCCCAACAAACCAATAGCCAAACAAAACAAAAAACAACAAAACAAACAGAAAACCAAAACCAACCAACCAAAAAAACCTGTTGCATAGATTTAAAGTAACACATAGGAAAAGAAATCACAGGTGAGATATCTTGGCCTGAAGTGCATTAATAAAGGCAAGAAGGAAGGGGCTCTTCAAAATGATACCACTTCTAGACTCCTTAAATAGGAGCCAGATTCCTAGCTTAAAAGACTGCCTGCAAGGTATAATGTTCTTCCAAGGCTGAGACTCAGTTACACAAAAACAAAAGGCAGAGAAGACATTACTTTTAATAATTTCATGTTTCAAAGTCCTTAGTCCTACAAATATTTTTCTGTTGTTTTGAAATTGTGAAGCAACAAATAATCACCACAAATATAAAGATATTAATTGATAGTGGGGAAGATTTTCATGATGGTCTACTCAGAGTTTTAGTCAGAGTAATACCTAAGAAAATGGACTACAAGAAACCCATTTGTTTTATCTAGTACAAAAAATTGTTCAATTCAAGCTGCTAGAAAATACATCCTCCCCTTCCCTGCCCGACATCATCCTGCCCTTACCTCCCCTCTTTTCCTCTTCCTTTCCCCCATTACCCCTTAACACCTCTTCCTATTTTCTTTTCACCACCATTCTACCTGACATACACTTTGGAAAGAATTATTATTAATGGAAAGCACCCATTAAAAGGAGATACTATTTGCAGAGTATAATAACTCTTATCATTAAATGTAAAAAAGCTATTATTTTTTTTAGTCAAAAAACAAAGAGAAATTTTAATGTCTTTAAAAGAGATTAAGATTAGAAAAAAGTAAATTTAAAAATACAGACATATATAACTTTTACAATTATTTCTATATATTCAATAGAAAACAATAAAAATGTTGCAGTAAATGTACAATTAAGTATTTCAAAATATTTATTATGTCTGTTATATAGTTTTTTGGCTTACAGTGAGTGTAAATAGAAAATTAAAAAAATGAATTCTATATGAAATTAATTGGCTTAAATCTACATAATGGGACATTACTGAACAAATCAAAATCCAAATTACCTGTTCTGACAATTACTCTGTGAAAAATATTGTAAAAAATAAACATCTCATAGCATTTTTTGTGAAGAAAACATTTCTGCAAAAATTTTCATCCATGGTTGTGCCTTTCTGTATCAGGTAAAGGAACTGATAACAATTTTTTCTACGGTGATATTGTTACTCCTATTTAATCTTTAATTTACAGTCACAGTCAAAATTTAGTAAAATTCACAAGGGTTTTTTGAGGGAATAAAGACCAATATTTTGTGTGAAGCTAGCATTTTTTACTAACATTCTGGAAACATTTGTATAATTTAAATTATGGCTTGGATAGGTGCATTGCAGTATTCCATCTAAAAAAAAAAAAGTGTGTCTTGAATCTAACAAAAGTGGATAAAATTCAGTCAAGGTGTAACATACTCTGCCTGCTCCATAGTCACAAGAACTTATGAATCAGCACAAATCAGAATATAGTCACAGGCAGCAGTTGAAAGGACAATTATGTTCTGTTTCAATATAAAAGCTATTTTAGTTTACTGCTCTAAACTTTAACTGCAACTATCTTGTCTTCTGTACAGCAGCCTTCAAAATTTCTGAATCTATCTAGGATCAGTTTTCCTTCATACTACTGTCCTTTCATTACTTTTGATAAGTCTTTTTGAGATCAGTATAAATCTCCTTTTTTCAAATTGTCTTTATGCAAATTATAAATTTTCAGTTACAGATATTACACTTTGCAGACAACAAGATCAAACTCATATATGGAATTTTATTGAAAAAGTTACATTTTTCCATCATGTTCTTCCTTTTTATTTTACTTCTGTTTTCAGTTGAGAACAGCAGAATAAAGGCTATTAATTTTCATTGACTTATCTTGGGTAACATAAATTTCCTCGGTCTTCTCTTTGGTTTCTGGGCAATTATGGTAGTAGAAAAAAACCTAAAAAAGGATATAGAACATATCTTTTATTTCAGATTATCTGTGTCATCTATTTTAAAACAGACTTAATGAGCTGATACAATTAGCATTATTTCTTGTCATTCTCGGGATAATGTAATTGCATAACTACCTCACAAAGTTAATGGGTGACCTGTAACATAACTGAAAGTAGTCAGGTCCTTTAGGTAAATGTATTGGAATCTGCAGACCAAAAACATAAGTACTAATGTCAACACTCACTTGAATGAGCTGTGCATTTCTGAAGCTGATTTGCTACATTAATGAAAAAAAAAAAAGAAAGAAAAAAGAATGATTCTATAGGGCACTGACTAAGACAGGTTTTTGGGCTGGCAGGCATGCAACCATGCAGTTAAAATTAAAGGGCATTGAGATGGACTTCATAGTCTTTGTTTCAGAAATGTTTTTCTTGAACTGATTCTCTCACAATATTTATCTAAGACCCTCGTGATTCTGAGAACAATCAGCCTCGCATCTAAACTTTCCTATATAGACTTAGATTAGATGAATTGTCATTCTCCATCTATTTTATATAGATTTAGGTAGGGAATTGTACTGTCTCTGTCTAGAACAGAGTTAACTATTTTTTACAGCACTACACTGACGCTGTCTTTTGAAAAGCCACTGCTGACAACCCAGCAGTGTTTTGAGTATTTCTGAGCAGTGCTTGCACAGCATCAAGGCCTTCTCTGTTTCTTGCTCTCTGCCCTTCTCAGTAAGTAGGATGGGAGTAGGATGGGAGTGCTCCAAATCGACCAGAAATACATTTCACACCATGGGAGGCCATACCCAACAACAAAAGCTTAAGAAGAGATGTTCTTGGTTATGATGTTTATCTTCCCAGAAAAATGTTACATATACTGGGGTCCTGCTAAAGGGGGCTCTACATATCCTGACAGTGGGAAGTAGTGAATAAATTCCTGTTTGTTTGCACACTTAGCTTTAGCATCACTTTTTTTCATGGCAGAGCGTAATGAAATGCTGGATGGTGACTACTGTTTGGTGCCTGTACTGTTTGATAAAGATAAATCATAATTTGTATTTTCAGTGAGTGTAGTACAGTTTTTTGGGGAATTTGATGCCCATTATTGAAGCTTGACTGCTGTGCAGCTGTGTTTGAATGCTACCAGATGGACCCTGTAGCACAGTATTTTCTTATTTTGAAAAAATATCAAAAGCTAGGTCAGAAGAAGAATGAATAAGGACCTAGAGTAAGTGTCATCCAGTCTGCCTCACTTCAAATAAAACCTTCTGAACACAGAAAAAAAAAAACAAACAAACAAAAAAAAAAAAAAAACCAAAAAAACAAAAAGAAACAAACAAAACAAGAAAATTAATGGTTTGATACAAAGCAAATAATTTTATCCAGAGTACCTAGAGACTGGAGGTCAGTTCTCATCTCCAAAACAGACATGTGCAGTGTACCATTAGGAAATTCTAAATGTGAGTTTAGATGACAGGAGGAGAATAACCCTAGTGGAGGGAAATTTTCTGTCAAAATTCATCTTCCAGAATAAACAATCTGAACTATACATAAAGCTTTGTCTGGTTTTGCTGTTTGTCTCTGCCCGGACACGGGTAGAGTGGTTCTTGCGTGGCACGCGTTTCAAAAGACGAGTCTGGACTCTTCAGTTTTTCGATCTTCAGATTGTTTATTATTTCTTATCTACAAAATTTTCTGTCTGCCCAACAGAGGTCTGACCTAAAAGGCAGCCAAAGGCACTCTGACCACCCACGGGGCAGTTGTGTCTTTTTATACTAAAATCTACGTACATGATATTTACTTTTATTTCCCAATACTTTTCACCTATATTAGCAAGTGTACCTTCACTATGAGCCAATCTCTAAGTGCCAACATTACCACAGAAAATGGAAGACAAGAAGAAGAAAGAAGAAGGACGAGACACACCCTGATCCCTCCATCTTGTCTCCATAACCCCCCTGTACCAAAAACTTTAAAACCTATATTTCACCCTATAAATGTGTCTTTTTTACACCCTTCACTCCCAAGTGATTCTCACATCCTCAAACTGCTGTCACTTCTGTAGATGGATCAAAATCAAGCCACTAAACACTCTTGGCAACATTCCAGGATTTCCGAGACCCCCAAGGGTTCTCTCGGTAACTCTGGAATTCCGGAGTGATGTGCTGAGTTCCCACAAGCTTAAGTTTTATTTTATATATTGATTGATGTCCTTTCAGGACTGGTAGAGTTTAAATAATGCTGAAATTGCTGTTGATTTTTTCCTAAAAAACTGAGTCTATGCAAAGCCAGGAGTGAAGGAAAATATCACCAGTATTTTGTTTATTTGACAAATGCATATAACATTCTCAATGGCCAGTCTTTGAAACTCCAGCCTACAGATGTCAGCCAAGACAACTTTAAATGAAAGGCAAGAAAAGAACCAGTTCTCCAAGGCACAGTTTCCTTTTTACTATGGGTTGGTTAAGGTTGAAATGTGAGCTCCCTTGTCTTTGGCTTCATTTGAAGTTTGAGCCCTAGATCAGTCCCTTCTGCCTTCTCAGTTCCTACTCACTTACTGCTATGTGGCATCTCTGCCCTAGGAAGATTTGTTTCATGCTGCTGCCCAGTTTACCTCTTTTGCAGCTTATAGAAGTATATAACTTTCAGACTTTTATGACAATCTGACTATATATTTACATTACTCACTGAATTCTTAAGTTCTGTCTCGAATGCATATCCAAGTGCATTATTTCATTGACATGTTTTTCACATAGCATTTGGGGTAGAACAGACTGACTACTGATTTTATTTCTGTAACATTTTTCTGTAACATTCAAGTCCCATGTTCTCAATGGCTTTAACCTTGTGTTTATACCTTATGTTCTTATGACCCACACTCTTCCTTTATAAGAGTAAATGTATTGCAAAATCTCATATTCCACAGTCTTACATGACCTTTTAGAGAATAGGATGGAATTAATAAGGATTAACTGCATGGTATTTTACTTGGATTGCAGTGGTCAATTGTATAACCATATGATGGGGAATGGTGGTTTAGGGGGTTGTTGTTTTGATACTGACCTTAAGCAAATAGATCACAAGTTGAACATGAGATACCAATGTCACTCCCTGTGCAAAAGGCAAATATCATTCTAACATATTTAAATACCAGGTTAACTCATATGAAATGTGAATAATCCATCAAATCTTTTCAACATTATTAAGGTTTCAGCTAGCATATGGTGGTCAGTTTGGGTTATTGTGGTTAAGAAAGATGTGTACAAATGGGATGGTGGAGACAGCTGTGAGAATGATCAGCCATAAAAATGAATTAACTAAAAGAAAAAAAAAAGAAAAAAACAACCTGGAGAACTTTTTTCAATAAATTGAAATTAAAACTTTTTTCCTGAGATGACATCTTACTACTTTTTACACAATGAATAAGGCCAAAGCTTTAAATCACAGTATGAAAGATTCAGGTATAATTATTATTAACCTCTGCAAAGCTGGGTTTTCAGAAGCACTGAATTACATGGAAAGGCTGAAATCTGAACATCGGTAAGGTCAGGTTAGAATGTTGTCTCTTTAGACTGAGACTGCCTCGGTATGAAAAAGTATGCAGATAGACTGCATACTTTGCAGGGTCATTCTTTTCTACCATTATTTTATCAATAAAAATATGTATTAAAGATTTAACTTGAATTGTGAACTGATGGGATATATTTTATCCCATGCTAAGAACGGAGCATAAACTTTTATCATGAAAAAGGGGAAAACAGTTCTTGTGTTTAAAGGTTAAACATTTGAGACATTATAATTTTCTGATCAGTTTTACTCAAATTTGTTTCTATTATCATACCAATGACTTCTTTTAATGGTGCTTCCTTTGTTAAATATCCCTCATTCTCAGGCAATGGGTAGTCATCGTTCTATACAAAAATGTGTGTTATCAGTAAAGTCTGCTATATACTTTGCAAGGTCCTGCATCAATCAGGATATGTAAATGTAATCAACCTAAAAAATGCCTCTGCTAATTAGTTTTTTATCTTTCCTAACATTATCGGTATATTTAGAAGATGTTACTTGGAATGTTGGGTGATAAAACAAAAAACAGGCTGTGTAGAGTCTTAAGGCAGTTATAACTTTTTAAAAGTTAACAGGTTCTGTTCCCGGATAGACATTTGGTTACAGAAAGGGATATTTTCCTGTCCATTCCCTGTCTTGATCACTTTTTGTTCAGTCTCTGGTGCTCCTGAAAATTTTTTTAAAATATTATATGGAAGAAAGATGTATTTCTCTTGGGAACTGAGTAGATTGCTGAATCATTTCAAAATGGTATTTTCTGGCCTGAGAATCAATCTAACAAACTGAATTCTAAGAGCTAAAACAGAGAGCAATAACAATAAAATTGAAGAATTTATACAGTTTAAATTATGCAAGCTATTGTCAGACATACACACACTTGCACACACGTACACAAAGTTTTGTTCTATCAAAACTTGTCTACATGCATATACATATGTATACACATAAAGTTCAGCTATTTTATCTCAGGATTTATAACTTCCTAAAACTTTTAATAGGAATCTATCAAGCTGTTTGGTACTTTCTTGTCATTTTTTTTTTTTGCTGGAGCTGCTCCACTGAAAGAATTTCTTTCATGTGTTTTAATACAAGCATACATTTTCATGCAGCTGTTAAAATCTGAACCATTATTGCTGTTATTATGAAGGCAATATACCTTGCATACAAATCTGTTCTCTTTCAAATGCTTTACCTAAATGGATCAAAATAAAATTCATTTAAATTATATATATATATAAAACTCATTTGCATTATGTTATCAATCATTTCTCTTTAAACCTGAACCCTCAGAACCTGTTTGTGCCAATGATACTGTATTAAAGCTAAACACATAATTACAACTGGGGCATTTTACTGATGTATTAAAGGATTTCATTACAAGAAAATAATTTTGGTGATACAATATTAGCGCAATGCCACAATGATGATGCATTATTTACTGTAAGAGGTTGCAATGCTTCTCAAATTATAATAAAGCAGACTTTTCTAAGTATGTGGCTAAAAAAGAGCTATTCTTTATAAAAAAAAAAGAAAAGGAGTTATATGAAAATGAGTTCTGTATTCTAATATCTCTTCTCAGTTTGTGGTCTGAGAAAATATTTGAACTCTTTGTCACAAGTTCAAACAATTCTGTTTAAACAAAATTACCTTAGGATTTTGAGGTGTTCCTGTCCCAGCTGCAGCGAAATGTGAGTTATGAGGACTGAAAAAGTTCACTTCTGGTGCATAGTGAAGACATAAGGAATACATTGGGAGTAGTTGTGGTGCAAGGGCTCCCCAAAGCACAACAGCATCTTGGGTCAATTCTGACTTACACAGAGATCTTTGAAATAGCAAATATTTCATAAATATTTTACAAGAACAACTAGCACAAAAAAGGGGGGTGGAAGGAAGTTGGGGTTTGGTTTTGGTTTGTTTTTTTTTTTTTTTTTCCCATTATGATTTGTAATCCAGACACTCTCCAAAAGAAAGAGGACTACAGTTTTCAAAGTCATTGTGTAAATGTATCGAGGTGGCTGCGGTGGCTCCGTGAGGGGAGGCCAGGGCTGCCCCAGCTGGACACAGCTGGTTCCAGCCGCATTCAACCCAGTTCCAGCCGGGCACAGCCGGTTCCAGCCTGATCCAACAGCACAGCCTACAGTGGGAGGGGCAGGGGCAGGGGCAGCACTGGGGAAAAAGTGAGGAAAAAAGGAGAGGAGGAAAAAAGGAAGTGAGAAAAACCTCTTTGCTGACACAGAGGTGAGAGATGAAGGAGGGGAGAAGGTGTTGTAGGTGTGGGAGCACAGGCTCCCCTGCAGCTTACGCAGGAGCCCATGAAGGGCAGCAGCTGTTATTGAAATAGCTGTTCGTACTTGCAATCTTATGAAATTAATGAAGAAAATAAAGTTTTATCATTTTTGGTTAAAATTGTTGGTAGCTTTGCATATTTTTGAAGGACAGCATTAGAAAATGTTGTGTGAGTGAAGCTTGACATGATGCAGCAGCCAACTAGGCAGCATTTTCTTTGGCAGTAGAGAGAAGCCATCCTGGGAAGGTGTGGAGGGCTAGAATGTAAGAAAATAGTGCAGAAGGTAGCACCTGAGGAGTTGCAGCTGAGGAGTCGCAGATGTACTAATCACCAAAGATTAGGAACAGGCCTGCCCTTAATAGGCCACAGCTGAGTCCAATAAGACGAGTGCTACAAAAGAGTGGGTTAGTTAGCTGGGTGAGGAGAGAGTTAGAGTTTGTTGGTTGTGCTGTGAGGAGGTGCCCATGAGAAATCACCCAGAAGGCATGGCAGATTTTGCAATATGATGACAACAGGAAGGTACTCCATTCTACTGGAATAATGTTGGGATACCACTCCTAACACGGATTAGGGTTATGATCCTCTGGAATAATACTAGGATTTGGTTACTAGAAGATGATTGTCTGAATTATAAGACCTTATGCTAAAGTCAATAGCATGGATTGCTTTTAACTGTAAACGTGAGAGAGAGAGTAGTAGAAATAGCAATGGGGCAGGGAGAGAAAGATTATAGTCACCACTATGTCTTCCCTGGTCCTTCTTCTGGTCTTCTTAGTGGTAAGATCCCCAGAGTGACCTTCTGGAGAAAACCACTTCTATACAGTCTTTTCCAACATAGTTGATTCTATACAGAATCAACTATGTTGGAAAAGAATTTTGAGATCATTGAGTCTAACCTATGGCTTAACCTTGTCAACTAAGCCGCAGCACTGAATGCCACATCCAGTCTTTTCCTAAAACACCTCCACAGATGGTTACTCCACAGGTTAATATGCCATTCCCATAACATGGGATGGTATGCGTGTAAGCAGTTG